>NW_013952559.1:664836-679224 GCF_001266775.1 Austrofundulus limnaeus | reverse complement strand
ATATAATATTTTGGGAGATCATTTCCTGCTTTTTTTTAACCTCCTGTCTCAGTAAGGATGAGGATAAAACTTATCTACCACAAATATCAAATCTGACAGTGAATTAAAAAAAGAAAAATATGAAAATATTTTTTAAATACACTGAAATCATGTGATTATCACAATTATTAAAGTTATGGATGTTTTTGATCATGAAATCATGTTCATCGTTTATTATTCAGCACTGAACCAACAGGGCTTTTGTGACTATTCTGCCTCGTTTCCTTTTTCTATTTTTGCTCTTAACTTATTCAAGATATTGCCATGACATAGCCTTGACAGCTTGCAAAATGTGTCAAGTGATGAAGACAAGCGTCAACACAAACGCTAAATCTTTTTTTTTACCATGGGCAATTCTGACAAGAAAAAGAAAATTAGATTTTTAAAATAATGATAAAATTTGGAACAATGGCAGATAAAATAATGTTCTTTAAGTAAGCTTGCCTATTTAATAATAACAATAACAATAATAATAATAATAATAATAATAATAAATAGTGAGATCCAGTCACAGCAATGTGTGAAGAAAATGGCAGATTTGGATAAACGTCAACAGACTCACAGTGAACCCAGCTCTTAGTAAACTCCATTATTTAATGGTCACAGTTGATGCACATGATATAAAAGAATATTTACAATGACAAATTAAAATAAACCCCACAAAAAATGTTTTCGACTACACACATACACACGCACACATACCAACACCTACTACATCCTAAGCATGCTCCCCGAAAAGTAGCAAACCCACATCCAGAAAGCCACATTAAAACTGAAAACAAGAGGGAGTAAAGTGCACGGATGACAGACGTCCCTGTCCAGACATTTCTGATTGCAGAGAAGATTCACTTGCCAGTCAGAGGCACACACTCCTTGAACCTGTACAAAAACAGATCCGTWCGCAAATCAAAAAGATGTACGCTCCCGCAGAAGTGATGCTAACTCATTCATCGAAACAAAAACGTAAAAAAAGTGCAGTTTCTAAAATGTCAGCACTCACAAGATCTTTACATCCCAAAAAAAAAAAAAAAAAAACCAGCAGGAAACTCATGTACACTGTCCTCAACTCCCAGCCCCCAAATATGTTCTTACAGTAAAACATAAAAATGAGTGGCATCAGAACTGTGAGGACATCACAGGAGGAAACCAGCGCCTGATGTTTGTGAGGATCAGATTTGGTTGAGCAGCAAAACATTTATTTTGTTGCAAAACTCCAACAATCATTTCCTGTTCCTCCTTTTGCAGAGAAACACCCATCTGTAAAGTTTGTAAGATCAAACAGAGATCTTATGAGTATTATTTCTATCAAATTTAGATGAACTGAACTAAAGTTTGACAAGTGTCCGGTGATTTGCCAGCAGCAGCATAACCAGCAAATACAAACTGAGACATATGGAAAGAAAAGAAACAGGCTACACATCGCACCAAACTGCCATCAAGTAAATCTGAGAATGACACAAAGGAAACCAGCAGTGATGTACACGGAGTATGTACAGGCTCAGGTGTGTCCACATTCAAAACAAGTGTGTCAGTTATGTTTTTRTTTTATTTCTATCAGTTCTTGTGTTATTTTCAGTTTATTGGAACCTTCACAGCCTTTTGCCACTCCTTTCATCCTGACTTCATAGATTTCACAAAGGGTCTTACAGGACCTGTAAGGGGAGAAAATGTACAAAAAAAAACTACTAAAGGAATCCTTTAAGGCAAAAGGCATTGGTTTGTTTTGCTGAACAAATCCAACATCTGCCCTTGATTTTCTCCCTCACACACAGACCCATGAGGCGAGGGTTACATGGTGTGGTACAGAGTACTAACAGTTCTTTTCTTTAGCTGCCTCAGAGGGTGAGTCCTGCCATATTGCTGCCTTGTGGTCAGAAGTGTCGGTCCAAATGAATGCAGAGAGTTCTGACCCATGTTTAGGAG
The DNA here is from genome assembly GCF_001266775.1 of Austrofundulus limnaeus. Lineage (NCBI taxonomy): Eukaryota > Metazoa > Chordata > Actinopteri > Cyprinodontiformes > Rivulidae > Austrofundulus > Austrofundulus limnaeus. Next base: position 677,262 of record NW_013952559.1, on the reverse strand, counting down.
CTTTCCTCTCTGTGGGTTTGGATCAGAAGGTGCGGAGCTTTCTGCAGCTTTAGAAAGTCTATCTGCTGTCGTCTGCGGGGTTTCGGGCTGCTGGCTGTCTGAGGGAGCGAAGCGGTGGACCCACTGCTTCTTGGACTCATCCCTGACTGTGTGGACCGGAGGCGGCGCTGAGCAGCTGAGCTCCCGTTCGCTCAGGTCGTTGGCGAGAAGCTCCAGGCAGCCCAGCTTGGCCAGCGAGGCCGAGCGCTTCATCAGAGAGGGCGGGGTCAAGCCCGCCTGGCGAATCCTGGCCTCAACCTCCCTCGCYTTCTTCTGGAAGCTGCCGCCTCGCTTCGGAGCGCTTCCGGCGCACCGCGGCGCGCAGCTTCCACCCACCTGGTCCAAGAAGGTCCCCAGCTCACACAGAGTCTCCCACGTGTCCCGCATGACCACGTCGGCATGGGGTCCCTCCGTGAAGCCGTCCCAGTCCACTGCGGACTCTAACTCAGTCACGCCCTCCAAACACAGGAAGTTCACCGAGGCAAACGGAGACGGAGAGGGTTGGAACGCAGAAGAGGTAGAGAGTAATCTGGTATCAGCAGGTTTGTGTCCTTTTGTGCTTTTATCATTCACGTGAGCATTTTCTCTTACAGCTTCTCTAAACTTAGTACCCTCAGCACCAGCTGCCGACACCGGCCGGACCGCCGGCGTCTCGTGTGGCAGAGAGACGGACGTGGAATGGATGCTGTTTGGACGGCGCTGAGAACCGGAGGCGCACCCGGAGAGGGCCGGCAGAGCGGAGGAGGGTGGCGGCGTCTCGTGCTCTTGTTTCATTCTCTGCTCGAGCTGCTGCGTGACGCGCCGCACCGAGCCTCTGGTCCAGTCGCTGTAGAGGCCGGCGGGCGCTCCCTCCTCATCCTCCTTGGCTTTATGCTCCTTCGATGAGCAAACTTCTTGATCCTCAGCTTCCTGCTCCGGGTTTGTCACTTCTTGGTCATGGGAGCTTTGAGGTTCTGGCTGGCTGAGAGTCTCAGTGGACTTCACTCCTGTGACCTGCACAGGAAAATGCATTTCCTAAAAAATTAAAAAAAAAAAAAGAGGAAAAAAAGGTAAGGAAAAGTAAGTCAAATGAGCAGATATTTGATACATGCAGTATTGCATCTTCAAGCCACTAGATGGTGCACTTTAATTCAAAGAATAATAAACTACTGCAGATAAAAACTCACTCTTACACCAGAGCAGCCTAGAAAAAAAATCAGCACATGCAACCCAACTGACACCAGAGCAGAAGCTTTCTTCTTCTAAAGCTGAAGCAGTTATTTTGTTTATAAGATAAAAACAAGTTACCTTACTTTTTTCCTCCTCATTCCCCTCACTTGTTGGGCCCTGKTGAGTCAGCGGCAGGTGCTCTTTAGTGGAGCTCTTGGGCGGTAACGCCTGCTGCACTGCAGCAGAGGGAGGTTTCCCGTCGTCACTCATTCCTTTGAACTTCTCCCGGGCACTGAAGAAGTTGATGTGATCGGCGCTGTGCCCGAACAGCAGCACGTTGTCWGGTGGAGCGGCGCTGGGCTGGCCGACGGGGTCGTCCGAGGATGGAGGGGGGGCCGCGTTGCCTGCCGGGGACGAGTCGCTGTCGGCGTTCCCGACGAACACCGCAGACTGCTGCGTGCTCGGCGCTTCCGCTGGCTCAGGTTTTATCACAGAGGACGGCGCTTCTACGGCTTCGTCGGCGCACGCCGGAGCTGGGGAGAGGGGAAGCTGGTGAACGGATGGAGGCGGGTGAGGCTGGCCCACCAAAACGCTTTGTGCAACGTTGATATCGGTCCTCTGAGGCTCAGGCACCAGGGTGGCAGCTCTGGGCTGGTGCAGAGGAGGCCACGAGGGCGGCTCCTCTGAGTCACACAGACCGTTAGAGAGCGGGGGACATGAAGACACAGAACTGGGGGAGTCCGGCTGCCTGCTGGGGGCGTCGAGGCTCCCGTTTTCAGCAGCACCTGATGGATCCGAGGCCCCGCCACAGGAAGAAGAGCCAGGCCGACCGGACCGGACCCCAGCCTGGGTGTCTGTTCCAATAACTGCTGCAGTTCCCAGTGATTCCAGCAGATCTTTCACSGAGCTGCCCGGTGTCATGCTGGCCTGGTTATGGGGGTCCGAACGGCCCAGGCTGTGGGGCTGAGCGTAAGATTTAGACAGCGGCTCGTGATGCTCAGACAAATCACTGTCTGAGTGAGAACGCCACAGTTTGTTGTGCCTTTGCTTGCTGCAGCAGAGAGAGAAACATTTGAATAAAATAAACCGGTTCCATGCAGCTTTATTCAAACATGTATTAAGACTAAACTGAGGCTCACAGCATGACTTTTAGTACCTTTATTATGACATACACTGCTCGTAGTACTAATGTATGAACTGATATTTGATGTTTTGGTACATGTCTCTTAGTTTTTATGTCTATTTTTTCTTTTTTACTTGCTGTAATTGCCCTTTGGGACATGAATAAACCTGAACTAAGCCAGTTTTATTTTATTCTTTCGACCTTTCCCCTCTAAGAATTCAGCACTTTAATGTACTGGCATCGTTGAGTATTTGCGTGTACCTGGCCAGGAGTATACCCTGATACTCCTCCAGCTGCCTCATGAAAGAAGGGTTGGGTTTGGTCACAGTTCGACGCTGCTTGACGTATTCCAAGGCTTTCTTCAGATCCCAGCCGTACTCCTTCATGGCGTAGGCTATGACTGTGGCTGCAGAGCGACTTATGCCCATCTTACAGTGCACCAGGCACTTGGACCCAGATTTTCTGGTGCAAACACACAAAAAAAAGCATTTATTTTCATCCTATCATTGTCAGTTGCTCAGCAAAGCAAGTCATTAGAAGAAGTTTCAACAGAAAAACCTTAAAAAGAAACCATCTGTTGTGAACAATTATATCAGAGCACCAAACTAATAAAGAGATTTTTTTTAGAAGTGTAGCTATAGTTAGGTTTTCCAGTTAAACTTTCAGATTTGTTGAATCAGCTGTGAGTCTGACACACAGCCGTCCCGGCTCTTCTTTCTCATTTGGCTTTAAAATAAGCTGCTCCCATAGTGTGAGGCAGTGTGGTGATTTACATTTTTTAGTTCTAATCCAGCTGTGTAAACGTCAGGGGGGAAGCAAGAACCCAACACCAACCCTGAGGCTAAAAGGATTTGAGAATATTAAGAGTTGTGAACAAGGTTATAATAGTTTTGGGTTTTTCATTATAGTTTAGTTTCATTTCGTTGTGAATTTTTCCTTTTAATTCAGTTATAATTAGTTTTACAGTGGATTTGCTATTTTTTATTAGTTATTATTTCATTTTTAATGCTAAGTTTTAGTTTATTTTTTTAGTTCTAGTATTAGTTTTTTTTATATTTTGAATAAACATATTTGCCAAATGCATCAAGCTTGTTATGTTCCTGTGAGTTGAAGCTTAACTAGTTAATTACTAGTTAAAGCAGTCCATTATAGCAACACCTTCCTAAAATAATTGTTTAACTTAAAGGCACAGTTTGTAAGGTTTTGTCAATTCTTTCAGCCGAAATTGAGATAATCACTAATGACAATAATAAAAAATCATGTCTAATCATTGCAGACAAAGATCTTGTTTTATTATTTTTACCTTATAAAAAGCTGTTTATATCTCCATGGTTGCGGGTCGCCACTACAGGCGGCTGCCATCTTGTCTACGAAGGCTCATGAAGGACAAACTGCGGTGGCGGCGTCAAAAACAGTTTTAGTTGTAATCCTATAAATGTAATATTTGTTGTCTGTCATTGTAGCTGGGATAATTTTACTTATTAAAGCTCATAATCTTACCACTTGAAACATCACTAGCCCTGAAGCTGCTGGTAGACATCGCRGTTGGAATTATCAAAGGTTTTTGACACCTGAGAGACACCGTAGCAACTCCTTTGAGTTTGGAAGTGGGGGGTGGGGGTGGGGGGAGGACCAGGGAGGATGATTCAACCACTCAACCACTAGATATCGCTGAAAACAACAAATCCTACACACTGTGCCTTTAATTTTACCAACTAAGGACTTGAGTGATTATTTTAGGACAATGACTATAGTTGTCTCCAACTCGGTGCTATCACAGCTAATGTGAAACTACTCAATTTGAAAAAAAAAAGATCCACACGGCTCAAAATAAATTGACAAACACTAAAACTAAGGATATTCTACCTATAATTTCAGTTAGTTTTTAAAAATATTATACAGTTTTAGTTAGTTATCATATCTTTTTTTCATTTTATTATAGTTATTATTTATTTTAGTTAACTAAAATGTTTTTTCAATTAGAGTTTTTGTTATTTAGTTAGTTTTCGTTAACTATAATAACCCTGGTTATGAGAGACTTACTTTGCTCTGGATATGAACTTATAAGTGTCGTTCCAATAGGCAAGCAGGTCAGTGGCCTCCTCGTCATAAACACGGATGTTGTGGTACTCAAACACACTGGGGAAGAAGTTATCAATCTCCCTTGTTACATTCAGGATGTACTGAACTCTGAAAGTGACACAAAGGTTTAAAGAAGACTTTAGAAAGCCAATTTCAGACGGTTTCTGTGTCCTGACTCTCCTGCACGGAGCGACAGTACAGTGGGGGTTTTGTTGTTTTTCTCCTTCCTTACCCGCTCTTCTGCAGCTCCTCTAAATTGGAGGCATTCCACTCAGACCCCTGTGGGGAAGGAAAGCAATCCTCAAGACTTGCCCACTGAGCTTTTCATCATTTTTAAATCCAGTGGCAAAACATGCCGGGCATGAAGTACACACTCCAAACCAAACAAGACTAAAAGCACCTTTAAATTGGGCACATCACGTTCAAATAACACGAGGCTGTATCAGATTTTCAGCTTCTTCGAAACAAAGCCCAACAAGTACTGAACAACCGTGGAATTACCAAGAAGACGTGATCAAAGATCTCCGTAGGACTGTCCATTTGGCCCAGAATGATAATCATCTCGTTGTCGATGAATTCCTTAAACTCTCGCAGGTTGCACGTCATGTGCATCTCCAGCTCTGTTCGAATCTACGCCCAGTCGAGGAAAGAGAGAGATTCCAAATTAAACCAAACATGAAGCATAACTGCATCGAACATTTTCCTTTTTCATGCGACGGTTGCATCCAGTTYGAAGGATCTGAAACACGCTCACCTCTTTGCAGGTGACATTCTCCAAATCCTTCTGCGTCATGATTTCCCTCAAGCTGGTTTTTATCTGCCGCTCCGTCCTCTCTCTCTCCGTGGGGCTGTGGAAACGTTGGGACATAAAACAAGTGCATAAATTCTACAAATGTTTCGCAATTTCATTAATCCGTCGAGCTCTTAGGAGAAAACAAAGTGATATTTACACATCGGAGAAAAGTACGGGTGAGTCGGCGCGGTGCGACTGCACATCCTGCATGGCGTTCCACTCGTTGATGCGGGCCTGGTCCGACGAGACCCGGCTCTGATAGTAGCTGACCCAGGTGAGGAACAAGCTGCCTGGGAAATAGTTCTGACAGCGAGCCACTTCGCAAGCTTTATGGAGGGACTGTAAGGCTGACCTGTCGATCGGTTCAGAGAGATGTGTAAGTTTAACAATAAAAACTGGAGATCAGCAGAAAACTGCTTTTCAAAAGTGGACTCACCACATGGCTTGCACAGAAACGGGTTTGAAAACGTGAATTCGGTTATCAGTCGACACACTGAATCCCCTGAACATAAAAAACACTGTAAGAAATGTTTTCAAACTTGTGTTTAGAGTGCTCTCTGCTGCTGCAGTGTGGCTCTCACCCATCTCCATCCAGGTGTATTAAGGTGTCGCTCCACAAAGGCAAAACCATCCCAACGGAACACGAGCTAAAAAGGAATTAAATAATAAAATTAACTTTATGTCCTGTTTAAAAGTTAGGAACATGCAGGTTTGTGGCGCCACCCTCTCACCCGTCTACTGGACTGAAGTCCATGCCCAGCACCACGCTCTCCTCCGTGTCCTGACGGCCGATGGTTGAGACCACCACCATGTAGCGGGTAATCTGAGCGTGGGCGCTTTCCAAACGAACCGCCTGGAAAACACGGACAGAAACGCCAAATTTACCAAACAAAATGGAATTCAGGAAAAAATAAACCAGATTTTTAAACGGCACTAGACTTGTGTTTTTGAACCTTTGGTACCTACCAGCTTGATGTTGTCCTCCGGTCTGAGGAGAGTGAACATGGTCTGCAGGTGCTGCTGGATGTCACCTGTAAAGAAGACAAATACATTCAGAGAAACTGAGCCACTTCCCCCCCATCGATAAACAGAACTCATAGGCAGGGGTTTGGACCTCACCTGCATGTTTACTCCGCAGCTGGGAGAAGTGAGACGCAGACGAAGGGGAGGAGCCATTTCCTCGAGGTAAGAAGAGAGCAGCTCCTTTAACTGTCAGGAAACTTTCACTGATGCTGCAACAAACAAAAAGAAGAAACATTCAGATGAGCGTTTACCAAAAACCTGGGCAGCTTCAACTGACTCAGGCAGATATTTGTTTACAATTAACCTGATTACTCTGTTGACAAAAAACACAATCTGTAAACAGGGATGTCCCGATCCAGATTTTTTGGCTCCCGATACAATCCAATTGTTTTTAATGATTAGTCTTTCCAATACCGATCCAATAGCTTTATTTCTTTCCAAGTGACAAGGTTGGTAGTATTAAAGCAAGCCCTGCTGTTCCCATGAAAAACATCCAGTTTGCAGATTTTACAAGATGCAGTTTCAGCATCATTGTTTTCCATTTAAAAGTGTTCCCACACTGTGGACATGTCTTGACTTCTTAACAGCGGTTGTAAAGCATGATGATGCTGAAAACTGTCGCAAACACTGGATCACATGACTAAATCCGATTCTACCTGATTTTCAAAAAATGGCCATATCTACCACCGATACGATACTGAGTATCTGATCGGGACATCCCTGTCTGTAAATCAGTTATTTTGTTTTTTAATAGTAATGTGGGTGGAAAAATTGTTTCATTGGGAGTATAAGTAATGCATTTTGCCAAATAAAATAACTTCTTGTTAGTTCTCATTTTATTACAGTGTTTTTCATAGTGTTTTTAAGTTGGTTTTATGAGTTTGTTAGTGAGTTTTAATATTGTGATGTTTTTATTTGTTAACTGTATTTYAYACTTTTATTTMATGTTGCTAAAAGSCCWTCTAGGGAYRGGCWTTGCAAATTAGCTCTGGCTATAAATGTTGTAGTGTATAGTATTGTTAATACTTGACACTTTTCCCTAATCAAATAAATAAATAAATAAATAAATAAATAAATAAATAAATAAAAAAATCACGATATTTCATTTTCCGATATTGTATCGATATTCTAAAGCCCTGTATCGATTTTTTTATTGAGGTTTAAAATGTCAACTTTCCTGCCAGCCGTTCATTTTTATGTTGTAGTTCAGCCTCTGACCACTAGTTGGCAGCAGTGAGTCAGCCATTTGGCCCCTCTACCTCTTGAGCGCCAGAGAGTAAGGGTAGCATTAGCATTGTGAGTAAACATTAGCTTCATGCTCCGATAGCTGAATCTGAGCAGAAAAGACCGACACCCTCTGCTTTCTAAGCTGAGGTAAGGTTACCAACAGTTACTTATTTGTCAGAATGTTTCTATTTTAAACCAAATTAAGTGTCTTGTGCGCTCTTTTTTCCAACTTTAGTCAGCCTTCACATTACGGAAGGCTAGCACATGTCTATGTAATATAATTTTCTGAGACAATGAATTTTGGTTTTTCTTTTTTTTTCCAGTAAGAGGTTTTTATTTAATAGAACTTTTGGACCAAAAATAATCGCAATATTTCGCAATATATCACCTTGCTTACAGTATCACAATATATCGGGATATATCGTATCGTGACCCGTCTGTCATTATATGTATCGTATCGCCAAATTCTTGCCAATACACAGCCCTACTAAATGGACAATAAAACATTATTTGTCCTTCCCCAGCTATATCAAACAAATAAAAGATAGCTTGACAGCAGCCTTAAAGTGGGCTTTGTTTCAAAATAAATAGCTGTAAGTCATGTTAGATAATAAACATGACATCTTGAACAAACAATACCATGCACAGCAATAAAGAGAAAATTTATTAACTTTCAACACATGACCGCTGAACACGCAACAAAAACCTGCTGCTTCCAGTAACACATTTGTTTTACTGAACTTGATATGTTTAGAAAAAGACAAAGAGGCTGAAATAAAGAAGACATGCCGGACTTGGAGAAATTAAAAACCAAGAAGAGAATGATCTTTCTCCATTTGTAGGAGCTTTGTCGAATACTGGCAGGTGTTGGACTCTTTGTCTCTGACCTGAACAAATACCTAGTTAGAACTTGGCACCTCAAGTTAAGCTCCTTGGCGCAACTTTCCTGTCCACAATAGTATTATATAACAGACTTAAAATGCTTAGTATGTTCCTGTAATTTAGATCTAATTACTTTCTAAAAACGTGGCCAAAAGTGGTTATTCTATTATCTTTTATCTTTGGGAACAACCTGACACAAAAGTGAAAGTGTCAGGGAACTAATAAATATCCACACTGCCCATTGGTTATGGCAGTAATGATAAACAAGAAGCAGCAGAGACAGGAAGTCTGGAAAAGTCACAGATAAAGAAAAAATCAGGCTTTAAACAGCATAACTGCAGAAGCGAAAAAAAGGACTCAAATATTTTGAAGTACCCATTTAGGAAATTCATATATCAAATCTCTCCAAATACATAATTTGGCAACTGTCTCCAAGTTAAGTTCATTTCTGTGTCAAGAAAAAAAACACCTTCACCTCATCCTCAAGCCAACAGTTGGATCAAAGGGAACGACAAAACACTGACAGCATGACAACAAAAAAAAAACACATGCCATTTTCTTTTCAAAGAAATGCCAGCACTTGAATCCATTTGGGATTGCAAAATGCTGCGTGCAAGCCAAGAGGATCTGCATGCCATGTGAAAGAGGAACGTCTCAGCTGAGTCTGCACACAGTTCAGAATGAAACTCTGCTTCTCGTGAATGAACATGTGCAGACGAGCTGTAGAAATAACAGCATCAAACCCCAGCATTTCTGAAAGCTGACAAATTAAGCACATCTTTCAAAACTATGTGGAGAACATGATGTGCCTTTGCTCACCTGTGCCCCCTAAAGATGCAAACCAAGCACAGCATAAATGATAAAAACAGAGGTGGATGCAGGGGTTTGCACATGAGCAGGTGTAGCATCTGGCAAACAGATTTCTTTTGAAATAAAAGGAAGGAAACCACATCCTCCTGCTTCTGTGCTGCCATATCCTTTTATGTTTTAGTCATGGGGAAAAACCACAAGCCTTTGTCATGCAAGCCCACTGGGATTATTTACTGGAAAGTGAGATTAATGAGAAAATGATGAGTTGAACAACTAATGGCTCAGTTAAAAACAAAACGAGAGTACAGAATGTTTCTTACAGCTGATAAATTTCCCCCTGGGAGAGCACGGAGTTTTCGGTGAAATGGGGTCTCGTCCTCACCCCGCAGCAGGCGCAGAAGCAGCCGGCCGAGGAGCTGCGTGGGGCGGCCACAACACCGGGAGGCATCGCTGATCCGGAGCGGGGCGAGGGGGCTGGAGACCGCCGAAAAACCCGCTGGCAAAAATACGGAGACGCTAAAACCGGACCGTAGTTATTCAAAAACACGTGAAAACCTCTGGTTTAATTTCACACTTTTTCTTTGCGTAGCACTTCACGACCTGAAATTAGAGGTCGGTGTTCACCACAAAGAGTTGTTTTATTGAATTAAATAAATGAAGGCGAGAAGCTGACACTTGACGAGCTGTGTCCGGACAGGTGGACCACCACMCACTCGCTGCTACTTTTTCATTTGTCTGCAGAAGCAGCAGGACAGGCTGCGGTAAATGCAGACGCTGGAGGGGAGGAGACACGCGCGGTCCAATGCGGTGTTGCGTCGAGGAATGTGTCCCCTGAAGAATGTGTGCCCGTTGTCTCGGGAGCGCGCATACARCAGAAGAAGCAGATTTCATAAACTAGGAGGGGTCAAACTCAGTTACACAAGGGGGYCAACATTTAAAACATGGCCCAAGCCAATTATTCTCTAGCAGTAATTATAGATAACATATAATTGATTTTATAGAAATACAAAATACCATTTCCAAATTACATGTCATGTAGAACTGAGAACATATAAAACCTTCTGCATAATAAATTAAGAAAGACATTTTTTTATCATTCATTTCTTATGCCTTACTTGCTACCAACTTTTTGATTTATTAYATCTTAGACATAAATTTGACCACAATACAGCAAGTTAAAAAAGAAATCCCTCACCAAAAACCCAATTACCGGTGTGTGACTATAAAATCAGAAGAGAATGAAGAGAATACAGGAAAAAATGAATAAATAAATAAGTTGATTCTCTGTTATTATCTTTACTTTATTTATATTACCAAAATAAAATATTACTTAAAAATTCAAACATATTTTTCTCAGCTTGAAAGTTGGCTAACTGAATGCACTAAATACAGTGACATAAAGAGAGAATATAAAACTATTTTGTGTTTAAAGCGTTACATTTGGGGCTGGATGAAATGTTAGTGAGGGCCAGATTTGGCCCACGAGCCTTGAGTTTGACAAATGTGCAAGTATTTCTGTACATTTTAACTGTTGTTTATTGTGTAGTTTAGTGTTATTTACTTGTTCAACTTGTGGGTCACAGCAAGAATGGCTTTTACTGTTTTCAATTTAAAAAAAACAGGACAGTTTGTTATTGAACCCCCTCCCTAACCAAAACGAACAGAACATTAATTAATGAGCAATAATAAGGACTCCTCATCACGGTTTWTTATTCCTGGGATTTTCAAGAGGTTTATTTATTGTTATCATAAAGTTAAGGTTGTACACAGTTCAATCAGAGCAGCTAAAAATGCATCAAAAAATAAAGAGAATTAACTTTAAAAACAATTATTTGAAATAATTTAGAAAACACACAAATCATAGACGTGCATCTGTTACAACACGCTACGAGCGAACAATGTGACTGAGTTGCCATGTCAGCATTATTTGTTCTTATTTTACTAGTTTCACAGTTTTCCTGACATGGAGTGGGTTTGATGTCTCAAAGKTTTATATAAAGCTTGTGCAGCGTGTTTTTGAGAAACACATGATCTATGTTTATCTCTCGTGTTGCTCCGTAAGCTTTCTATATAAGTTTTTAGTGATGCTGAATGATTCCGGTTTAAAGTGGGAAACTTCTTGTAAAATCATCAAACTGTATTTTTACTCACTGGTATTTCTGGTGATAGCCTCAGTCTCATTATTTCTACGATATTGGTTTTGTCACTCATTTGCTTCAAATTCAAATATTGTCACAAAAAGCTGTACAACATAAGGATAACTAATAATTTTCAGCTTATTAAAAYAATATAAATTAATCCCCGAAACTAGATTATAAACATTACTCTCATTAATTTACTAGCAACTACACAAAAATCTGTTTTATTGTAGTTCAGCCTCAGTTCTTTGGTTAAAAGTATGTCTCTATACTTCTCCATTCTCTTTTTTTCCCATATAAACACCACAAACACTCCCTTTAAAGCATTTTCACTGAGTCATGCTTTGCACACTGTGAGGATCACATTTGTTTTTCTCCAAGTCATGCTGCTACAGAAAGGCTGACACAGGTGCACAGGCAACACCAAGTGTGTTGCTGTCAAGCAAAACTCTCATTAGTTACCATTACCAGACACTTGTGTCTCCAGAACAACAACAACAACATAATCATGACAACAACGGAAAAAGTGGGTTGAGAAATCAAACAGGAGAGATCAGCCGAGTCGAGCTCTAAGAAGAAACCTGATCKTACAGTGGGTCATGCTGCTTGTTGATCACTCGTGGTTTCAGTTTTTAGGGTGGATTACATACTGAGGGCAACTGCTTGGCCATTACCTGGCAGCAAAATGCATATCAAATACAAATCTCTGAATAAACAACAACTGTAGTGTGGTGTTTATCTCCAACATGTTTCCGTGGCCCATAAACACCGATTGTTAGATGTTATTCTRGTAGTTGTTGCTCAGAAAAGAGGTTTTATTTAAAAGTTTAAAWTGTTATAGGTTTCAACTTCTTATCAGTGAATCTTCTTATTTTGTTACATTTTAGTCAAAGTGGTTTTGACCCATTTATGTCCACTGAATGGTGTATTATTGCCCGTTGCTGAAATATGACCATAGATGATGTTTTATCTTGTGTCAGTGTTCAAGTGTCCTTCTTAAAGGGATCCCTGATTAGTAGGGGTGCAACGATACATGTACCCATATCGAACCGTATTGAACTGTATCGAACAATACAGATTTTAAAAATTAACTTTATCAACTTGTCTTCTGAAGATGCTCTGTGTTGAAGGATCAGTAGATCTGTGTTCGACTACTCCTC
>NW_013952559.1:659142-661689 GCF_001266775.1 Austrofundulus limnaeus | reverse complement strand
GTGGAAATAGCTCCTAGGAGCCTCACACCGACCTATCCACATCGTCATTTACCCAGAATGCTTTGCGTGTAAATAAAATGGCTTTGTCTGTGTTAAAATATATTTTTAAAAATTTACAATACTAACCCACAGTATTTTTACTGTCTTTATTTTACAGTTAAAATATATGTTTATCAAATAAAGTCTAATGTTACAACTAAACGGGATCCCTTTAAAAATATCTTGAGAACCACAAGATGACATTTGATTAAAATTTGCAGAAATTAATGACTTAGCTTTTGGAGACAGTCTGTTTAAAACTGGCCATCACTGATCAACATCAGCCAAAACAAATATGGTGACATCTTATGGCATTGTTTAAGATTATCAAAAGATTCCTTTCAAGGGTTGACCAAAATGATTAAATTTGTCATTCTTCAACATAGATCAGTCACATCAAACTGAGGATTAGGTCTCAAAGAGGTTTGTGGAGAAACAGGCAGCTTTAGTGCATTGACTAAAACATTTGCAGCAAYTGCATTGTGTCAAAATGAAAGAATTACTAAATACCTCCTCTACAGGTCATTTAAATGGCATTAAATACAATTTTAAGCATTTTTTGAAGCTTGTTTTTGAGTAGTASCTACAAARAAACAATTTTGAGCAGAAAAGCCTTGGATTTTTGAGATTTTCCCTGTGAGCTAGCAAAGTTTTGTTTCCTTCCCAGCTGGTAAATSTTAGTAAGTAAATATTGTTTGAKGTTTCCTCTTTAAAATGACAAACATTTCTCATTAGAATAACAWWAAAATAGGAYTCAGACCAAATAYTAATGGGTTATCCTGATTAGGAAGACAAATGAAGACCTTTTTCTAGAACTGCTAATGATATCAGGCTCAGTCAGGTATCAAAACGTAGCTTAAAAAGCAGGAGGATGTGACGGGTCACAGATTATCTTAGTTTAAGATCTAGCATGAAAAGTGGACTGAACAACAAAATAAGGAAGAGAAGACAATTAATAGATTGAATCTTCGTAAGGAATCAAATATTTAACATAAAGGTGTCCAAAACAGCACAATTTTGTGATTAATTATGTAACAATCATTTTATTTTTCTAGCTAAAGGTATTTCATCTTCTTCCTACACTCGTTTCCTCCACTTTCTCTTTTCTTTGTGTTTCTTTTAACAGCTCCCAACAGTTACGTAAGCAATTGTCTCGTCTTTTTATGAACGCACGTAACAGCTCGCCATGAAACCCACATGTGTGTTTATGGACCCGTCTCTCAAGTTCCACCTGACTGTTTCCTGTTTGGCTGCTGAAATTCACACCGTCCAATGAGAAGCGGCGGCGGCCAGGATGTGGGTTTTTTACAAGCAGACAGACACCAGACACTCTTCRGCTGCTCTGTTGTTTCCACGTATACAAACAGGCAGCCACGTTAGTGATCACACCACTGCTGCGTACAGTCCTGCACGGGTTCATCTGAACCACAAATAAACACTCATTATATATCAGCACTTACCTGACGAACAGTTAAATCTAAGATTTACAGTAAAACATAACTGGATTACAATAGAGTGACTAAAAATACTCAGTTATGCAGGCACATAATTACAATTTAACCTGTTTCTATTCAAAAAAATATTATTCCATGTTTAACTTTTTTTTCCCTTAGTTTGAGTGAAGCCTGGAGATTATAAGGGATCAGAAATACAACGAAAAACAACCAGTCTCATTAAATTCCTCTGTCTCCTCATTTCCCTTCTGTAGGTCAGCCAGTAATGCTGCTGCTTTAGCTGATGTCACGATCCTGCTGATGTCACYGAGTTTAATCAGCAGCACTGCAGTGGGCTTTGCTTACACAGGAACACACACACTTGGCGTCGTTGTATTCTGGTCTGAATGAATGTCACTACCTGTGTCAGAGATGACGTCTGCTGCAGCTCCTGGCCTCGACAGCACAACCGACACACTTCGGTCGTGTTACGTGAACAAACCAAGCTTCTCTCAGCATTTTGGAAAATTTCATTCAGAGTGCATGTTTGTTTTATTAAATCACTTCTGGCTTTTTTTTGCCCACACATCTAAACCACTGGGATGTAAACTTAAAACCAGAGTAGAGCTAAAAATAACATCTATCTACTGTTTCAAATGAATACAATTTATCCTCTAATCATTTGATACCTATGTATCATTAAAGGGATCCATGATTAATTTTAACATTAGACTTCATTTAATAAGCATTTATTTTAACTGTAAAATAAAGACTGTAAAAATACTGAAGGATGTTCAGTTGTTATCATTTTTAAACTAAAAGTTTAAAAAAAAAAAGGGAGGGTCTGGGCCTCCCTTCTGAAGCTGCTGCCCCCGCGACCCGACCCCGGATAGGCGGAAGAAAATGGATGGATGGATGGATGGTTTAAAAATATATTACATAGACAGAGTCATTTTATTTACACGCAAAGCATTCTGGGTAAATGATGGACATGGATAGGTCATCGGTGCGAGGCTGCTAGCGAGCTATATCCACCCTGAAGGTTAATCTTGGACAATATCTGATGATCGACTCT
>NW_013952559.1:656133-657326 GCF_001266775.1 Austrofundulus limnaeus | reverse complement strand
CTAAACAACCTACAGTATTTTTAGTCTTCATTTTACAGTTAAAATATGTTTATTAAGTAAAATCTAATGTTACAACTAATCAGGGATCCCTTTAAAATGTTATCGCTTTTCAAGGTGAAGTTTAAAACAAAGATCATTTTACGATGAGAGCAGTTCAAGTCAAGCCTAAAATGAAATTATGCACAATTGTATTGTGCAATTATACATTGTTATTGTCTCTCAGCTACGAGAATCTGCTACTGTAAATTTGACTCTTTCAGAAGTCTTACTGTTCGTTATAGTGGCTTATCTTTGGCGCCATCCTGAATCAAGCTGACTGAGTTTTTCTGTCGTCGATGTACATCCAGCATGCACACATACCCTTCCACCTTCTATGGCAGGTGATAAAAATTATATTCAATATTTAGCATGAGTTATTGTTTATATCACAAAAAAAAGTCAAATGACTTATTTAAACTCAAACTTTCAAGTTGTGATTTGGTAGGCAAATCTAAACGGACATGTTTTGTTTGTTGTTATGAAGACGGACTCGTGGTTTTTATAGCGTCTGTTTGGTTTTTGGGTAGAGGATAATCACACAGCTCTCCAGCAGCTGCACGTCCTGGTTGTGGTGACTCTGCAGCTCTTTGCAGGGCAGAACAAAGATCTATTTTGTCAGCTACAGACCGAGACTGACTGTGAAAAAGTTGACAGGTGGAGGGGAACAGATAAATGGCATTGAGGAACCAACAAGTGGAAATAAGTTGCTTATAATTAAATAAATAAACTAAATGGGGGGAAAGGAAAACTATGTTTTCTTAAGTACGGTAGACGTATCTTTTTTAATAGTCTGCAGCCGGGAGTGCATTAGTCTTTTCACATTAAAATCATTCAATCGGAGTCTATATAAAGTGGAACTGCAATGCTTTGCTGTGAATTCCTCCTTATAAAAAGGTGCTATATAAATAATACTTTACTTTACTTTATTGTAACTCCACAAGCCCCTCCTCCACCCCTTTCTAAGATCTGTCTCAGATCAACTCATTTTGAGGCTGTCTCTTTAATCCACAAAAGTACAGTTTGTATAAAACACAACAGTCACGTAACCATATTGCAAGACACATTCAACTTTTCACTAAGTTCACATAATAAATGATAGGGGTGTAAGAAAATATCGATACACTGAAATATCGCGATATTTTATTTCCCGATAC
>NW_013952559.1:645604-655507 GCF_001266775.1 Austrofundulus limnaeus | reverse complement strand
TGTAATATTAGAATTTTCTGAGACAATGAATTTTGGTTTTTCATTTTTTTCCCCGTAAGAGGTTTTTATTTAATAAAATTTTTGGACAAAAAAATCGCAATATATCGCCTTGCTTACAGTATCGCAATATATTGGGATATATCGTATCGTGACCCCTCTGTCATGATATATATCGTATCGCCAAATTCTTGCCAATACACAGCCCTAATAAATGACATTTTATTTTTTATAAAAACGTAACTCATGTGACACCATTCTTTAAACAAAAGGAAAACGAATCACTTTATCACAGCACTGAAAGCGTTTCCACTCTATCCTCTTCAAACACAGTATCAGATTATTAAAGAAATGTTTTGAGATTTCCAGTTAATTCTGAAGTAAAGATCAGACTCAGATCTTCACTGAGAACTTTATCTTGATAAAACCATGTGATGCACTAAAAATTAAAAGTTTAGCATTCCTTAAAGGATATGCATAACTCTGTCCACACRCCCTGCTAGTGATTTAAAGATAATTTATGATGTGAAATGACAAAGTTGTAGCCATTTTGGTGAAAACCTTGAAAAATAACATTTAGTGTAATTTCATGCAATGAATGACTTTATTAGTATTACATCAAATTTGAGTCCAATAGCTTTAAAACTGACTGAGTTATAGACATTTTTGTGTTGGCTAATATCGATTAGCTGTGGCAGATTGACAGCTATGGACTGACTCCAAAAGTAATACATTGTAGATGWATATTACTTTCTGCAAGTTTCATCAAAACTAATTTAGTGATTCATGAAATATTTTAACAGGCACATGTACACACATGAAACCATGAGCTAAAACTATAATTATCTACCTTCATGTTCCAGCAAGCAATAGAAACAAAAATACCTACAAAGGTATAGTTTCCAATGAAATGTTTTGAATTTATTTAAATATGTGTGCTGTTCAAAGGAGAGCAGGAACATCCAAATATATTACATTTTATAATTAATGTTAAAATATCTATGCCTCTCCTTGTTTACAGACACACTCCGGCTCAGTATTTTACTGAAAGCTGCAGAAAAAAAACACCGTCCTCTCAGACGGACGGCACAGAGCTCCAATGAGCAGACAGACGTTGGGAGTGGTCACCAATCTGTCGCTGGATCAGCAGAGCAGCAGCCTGTGACCCACATAAACACAACACAGCCAGATGCTGCTGCCCTCTAACGGACCGCCATCAAACTACAACTCATTATTTCACACACACGAAAGGATTTCAGGCTTCTGTGCGAATAACGWGCCAAATATAACAAAAGAGAAGTGAAAGTGCGCGTTGGAATCTAATAAAATGTATTAGGCAGTGGAAGGAAGCTGCTTATTATTATTGGTATTACGAGCAGTTCCAAGTGTGGTTTTAGTGAAACTGGATAAACCAGATCTCCAACTTTGGAAAGAACAAGGGGGAACGCACTGGACTGACAGCAGCACAGTGGTGCTCTGTCAACAGGGAAAAAAAGGGGGTCTGAAGCGTCAGAGACGTGTAAAAGTTTGTTTTCTTCTCTGTTCGGTCGGGTCAAGTTTGGTGCCATGGCAAGCAACAAAACAGGCCCTGTGTTCTGGTTTGGCAGCGCCATGAGGCGTTTCTTTAAGAGAAACACTTGTCAAAAATTGCTTTTTAAAATACTAAAGTCAGAATTCAAAAGATGAAGAAACTTTATCTGAAACTGAAGAAATGAGGGCAGAAAAATCGTACCTCCTCGGCTGAGAGCGGCGGTCATCCTCCCCGCTACCGGACTCCTAGGAAAAACAGAAAATATTTAATCATAACATCGTCCAGCCAGGTCATCAAAATGCTTCTGCACACTTTTTATATAAAATAAAACTAAACTTTTCCTGTTTTTAGGTTAGTTATGATTCACTTTAAATGCCCAAATGATGAGTCCCTGATCTGGAAAGCATCCCCACATCATGATGTTGCCACCACTGTACCCCATTGGAACGGTGTTCTCAGGCTTGAAAGATCCTCCCCAGTTTTTCCCTTCATGTAACGTAATTTAGGCCAAACAGTCCAATTTTAGTTTAATTTTATGGTAGGGCTGGCCAATAATTACCTTAAAAATGTATCACAATATAAATGTTTCTTATCAGTCAATATCAATACTTATTATGTTTTTGTTTTACCGATTTGAAATAAGGACCAGGAGAAAAAAGGCTGATAATTGCTGCCAAACTGGTGACCTGGCCTTTCCTCTTTTATCCACAATTTCCTCTTGAGCTGTTGCATCATTTTCACCTTTCACTCCACGTCCTTCTTTATTTTTAAGCAGTTATGAGGCGAAACTTGAAACTGTTACTGCTCGTTACTCAACAGGTTGTTGCTAGCTTAAAGAGGTACCACCGACCTTGCTTAGCTTGGCCGTGAGAGGTGTCTATCACAATACATATTGTTATTGATTTATTGCTCAGCCCTAGTCTATAGTTTGTCTATTCTGTTTTTATTCCATTATGCTGGTTAATTAAAACAAACAGATTTTTAATATTATGATAAAACATTAATTTTATGATGATACGCAATCCATTTTTTTGTCACCTGTTTTGCAAAGGTTAAAGAGAAAATGTTTTCAAAGGCAAAAACAAACTTTTAGCACAAAGAGCATCCAGCTAACTCATATTCAGATCTGCCTCAGTGGAGCGGCGCTACAAGAGAGACATGAGAGGGAGCAGAGTTCAGCTTCAAACCAATTCACACACACTCCAGGAAAATGATCTCATTCTGTTTTTAAGGTGTGGCTGGTCAGAGAATAACATGTCCACGCACACACAAACAAGCAGAGACACAAGGGAGACAAAGAGGAAAATGTAATATGAAGCTTTTTGAAATGAAAAAAGCCCAAGCTCGTCGGTAGATAAAACACCTGGCATGTACAGCGCAGTGCCCACTTATCTTGTTTACCCTGAATGTTGGCTTAACGACGTTACTAAAACATTAACAGGTTCAGGAAAGACAGAAGTGGATAAGCGGTAGACGATAGGCAACAATGTGCACGGGCAAAAATAGGCCTCAAACTGATATCAAGTATCCTTTTCTTGTCCATTTTAGAACAACAAAAAAAGATTGATATGGTCAGTGCTAACAGTAGGCATTTCTTTTAAAACAAATAGAGTTATACAAGTCATCTCTGAACAAAAGCATGAAACAGAAAAAAAGTCTTAGCAGAATGGACTGCCAGGTCTTTTGCCTTGGTTGTGTTTTCAGTAATAACCACAAAGGGTGGTGCTCATTTTCTTTTAGGCAGAGAGTATCCAAAGCAGGTTTCCACTGTGTCAGACAGAAAAGCCCCAGAGATGTTTAAAACAAATTCTGAGCTCCGATTGGCGCCTCGTAAAGAAATCCTGAAACCTGGGAGTCCCATCAGAGCATCTGTTCAGCTTCTTTATAAAACAGATAAGGAGTTTTTCTACGGCTAATGCAAACCTTTAAAAATCAGTGCAGCCAAAAACATAAAAACATATTTTATCTTTTTCAGTGAATAAAMTAAACATATTTAACAACCCCAAGATGAACTTATTCACCTAAAAAGCCTATTTAGAAGATTTTTATGTGGTTGATATAGGCTTAAAATGCTACAACAGGTTTGGAGTGAAACTATCTGTAACTCTGTAAAAGTGTTGATTTACTGATTTTGGTGAACTCAGTAAAACGAGGAGGGATGTAACAATTAATTGACAATCGTTTCACAACCTATAACTGCTTAAAATGTGTATTGATTAATAAAAGTAAATGGATAGGGGTGTAAGAAAATATTGATACACTGAAATATCGCGATATTTCATTTCCCGATACTGTATCGATATTCTAAAGCCCTGTATCGAATTTTATTAAGGTTTAAAATGTCAACTTTCCTGCCAGCCATTCATTTTTATGTTGTAGTTCAGCCTCTGACCACTAGTTGGCAGCAGTGAGCCAGCCATTTGGCTACTCTACCTCTTGAGCGCCAGAGAGTAAGGGTAGCATTAGCATTGTAAGTAAACATTAGCTTTTCTTTTTTTTTTTCAGTAAGAGGTTTTTATTTAATAGAAGTTTTGGACAAAAAAATCACAATATATCGCAATATATTGCCTTGCTTACAGTATCGCAATATATCGGGATATATCGTATCGTGACCCCTCTGTTATGATATGTATCGTATCGCCAAATTCTTGCCAATACACAGCCCTATAAA
The DNA here is from genome assembly GCF_001266775.1 of Austrofundulus limnaeus. Lineage (NCBI taxonomy): Eukaryota > Metazoa > Chordata > Actinopteri > Cyprinodontiformes > Rivulidae > Austrofundulus > Austrofundulus limnaeus. The sequence goes on along the minus strand of NW_013952559.1, from coordinate 651,308 downwards.
TGAATCAGTTTCACTATTATTGTTTAACTGTAAGTTATGTCTTTAGGACAAATTCAGTTTTGGTCACAAAAGGATTTATGATGACATTTTTATTTATTTTTAAGTTGTATTTTGTTTTTTATTAGTAATTAGTCTGATACAAGGACAAAAATGCTGAAGTAAAAAAAACATTTGGCAAAAAATTAGCGAAAATTTGTTTTGATTTAAAAAAGAATCAAAAATAATTATCTTAAAATCGATGATCAAATCGAGGCTTAAGAGAATTGTTACACCCTTAATGATGAGTAAAAGCTTTAAATAAATATAAGTATCTGATTGTACACATTGACCAACACTAATATTTATATTATATTARTGCACAGAAAGTCACACATTCTCATTTTTATATGCTAAACTCAGTTTTTCTATACTATTATGTTCCTAAACTTTGCTTTAGATAAAACAAAAACAAGCACAGAGTGTTTGCATATATGAAAATGTGAGATTTTTCCAAGGTGCATGGAAATGTGAAAGAAGCTGAACAAACAATCTGGACAAGAACCTGCTGGATTATTTGGTAGTCCAGGGGTCTGCAACCTGCGGCTCTGGGGCCACATGTGGCTCTTTGGTCCCTCTGCAGTGGCTCTTTGAAAATGTGACCAAACATAACAGATTTTTTTTTGTTTTAATACTCACAACACTAATAAATTTAATGCAAATATGTGATCAACACTACTAATACAAAAATACTAATACAAAAAGTAAAACATGTTAGCTCATGCTAGCCTGTTTTCTACCTAAATAATCCAACTTCTTTCTATGATTTTTTCTCTCAAATCCATCAGGGTTATCTGTAAACACCTTTAGGACTACATAAAAAGAATTAGGAAAAAAAATGTCTGACTAGTTCAGCTGTACTAGTTTTTATGAAATTCTGTATAAACTATCAATAACAATTAATCAATCAATAACCTTTATTTAACCAGGTAGAAAACCCATTGAGATCAGTATCTCTTTTACAAGGGTGACCTGGTCAAGAGGTACAGTCAGTATCGTTCTTGTGCATGAATATGTTTTTTTCTTCAGTCTTGAAGTGTAAAAATAATAATAAATAATCAAATTCACAATATATATTTTAGGTTGTCACCTCCACTGGCCTTAAAGGTTCACGAAAAGGGCTTGAAAAGGCCCACGGACCACCAGTTGATAATCACAGTTGTAGCTTATTTTGCAGCTCTGGACATATTTTATTAGCGAGCCGAGGWGCAGAAATGGCTCTTTTGTTTGTAAAGGTTGCAGACCCCTGTGSTAGTCGATAGGTTTATGTTAAACCTACATGCTCTGATCCATCACAAGACTAATTTAAAGTTTCGTTTGAACATGAGGAGGGGAAAACAGCTTTTAGGCATCACATAACTGTGATGAAAGGCTGCAACTTGTTCTCACGGCATGTGTCTGCAGTTCCCATAATGCATATTTCCATTGCACATCCTGCATTCTTACATTAGCAAATTACACACACACGTCCTACTCTATTATTTTCTATCATCAGCTCGTTTTTTCAAATCACGAGAAAAGACTGGTTGACAATGAGATGTCTAACAACTTTAACCTTCCGAGAACACAAACCTGCACTCCCACCTGCAGACTGCTCAGGATCTAAATATTTTCTTTGTTTTGAGCCACGCTGCAGGACAGGTGACAGAGCAAATCACCTAAAACATGTGCACATGGCCAGGTGCATATTTATGCTTATATATATATATATATATATATATATATGCTTTGTTACAGAACCTGTCTTCCTCTCTGATCCGTGAGGGACAGGGTCACTTTAAAGGCCAGACACCAGCTGAGCCTTTGGGTAAAACAGTAACTTAATTGTAGTTTGTGATTCACAGCAGGGGTTAGAAAAAAATATTTATATCCATGACTAAAACTAACTTTACTGTTGCAATAACACACTGCCAAAGTATCAAAATCTATCAATTAGTTTTATGTTTGTAAGCAAAGGTGCAAATCTGTAATCTCTGCTGCTTACAAGATGGAACAAAGAGTACACAAAGCAGCACCTACACAGGAAGCGTGCACAGTTGTGTTACAGCAGTCTGCCTGTATATTACTTCCTCACTTTGTGTCTGAGTTTCTGCTGTGCTTCCTGCTTCTGCAGAGAGAAGACAGCGCAGGGGAATGACAACAGGACAAGCACCTGTGCACCCCTGCTTTGCATGAACAAACACAGAGACATGAGCAGATATGCAGAATGAGGACCAACTCTGGGGAGATGGCAGAAATCAATCTAAACATTATAAAAAGCACAAAAATAACACCAATTAGGCACGTCATAAAATTATTAAATCATGAACCTGTAATACTACAGCTACAAAACATGAGCTGTGTTGTCACAGAAAGATTCATAGAATAACCTGTTTCTGTTTCTAACATTGTTTTAGTAAAGTAGCCGAACTAAACAATATACAAATTACAACAAAATAAGGAACATTTTATTCAATTTTAAGCTAACCATATAGCAACAATAGCAAAAAGATATTTCGAGCAGGTTAACTTTGCTGCTAGCTACGATGCTATAACTCTAAAAAAATGATGTTATATTTGACGCATGCGCACGAGCACAAAGGCGAAAGCACTTGGAGGCAGGCAGCAGCCGATATAAAAAAAAAAAGGCAGCGGAAACGAAACCCTGGGGCGCCTTCTGCAGTTTGAATATTTGGGCTCCGTGGAGGTGTAAAATGATGGTGAGCGCGGCTGTGAAATGAGTGAAAGCGGCTCTCACCGAAACGCAGGGGCTGGAGCTGGTGCTGGGGGTCGGCGAACGCTGCACGGTAACCAGCGCCATTCAGCGACCGGGAAGCGGACACCTGTGTGGAGTCGACGGCGACGAGACGAACATAATTGTAGTGAGCGGGGGAAGCCTCCGCTGAACCTGAGTTTTGTTTTGTTTTTTTGTCTTCAGTGGGTTTTTAATTCTTTTTTTCCTCTCCTTCTTTCTGTCTGATCGCGGGCTGTTTGACTACTCCCCGGCTGTTTCCTCTGTCAGTGCCACTTGCGCATGCGCAGCTGTCCCTTCCCCTGTCAATCTGGATTAACCGTGTGAGTGCCGGATGTAAACAAAGAACTGGGCAGAAGCGTTTCAGTCCACAAAAAACAAACTTTTTATAAAGCAGTGATCACTTATAATGAAATATAATAAAAATTATTGTACCATAAATACTATATAGCTATGAAAAAAATCACAAAAAGTGCGCATTAGAATAAGTTGAGACATTTTATTGTTTGTGTTTTAAAGTCCAGGCAGTAATTAATTTAATTGAGAGCACATACCTAAAGATTTAGTCAGGAGTGTCCTGTTTAAGAGTCACATTTCTTGTTTGTCTGTTTGTTAAAAAATACAAAACAAACAAACTTGTGATTACTCAATCATTAATGATAAATGGCTGATTTTAATCACCTCAAAGCATTTTTAAAGACTTGACTTGATTTAAAACATAAATTTATTTTAAAGGACATAAAAAGGACAACAACGTGGAATAGGTTTGATTTTGCACTGAAAATAAGTATACAACAACATTTTGACACTTTTTGACTAAAAAAACTATATTGATTATAAAAAACAATGAGACAAAAGCTAAAAGGCATGCACGCCAACCAGTCAGGATTTTGTATGAATACAGAACCAACACTGCTGATAAAACCTTTCTAAAATACAGAGTCAGGGTTTGTTTAACCAGTTTCTAAACAACTGTACAAATAAAAGTGTTTTCTTGTCTGTTTTCTCTGGATTTGAGTAGTCTAATATATAAATTATAAAAACTAATTGTGTTTGGCTCTAGCCAGTTTGCCACTCTAGGCAAGATTTTAGGTGGTGCCCCTCGCACAGTTTTTTAAATCCCACTGTACATTCCAAATTAAATAGTTTTGTTTTTGTTATTATTTTTAGAAAAAAAGAGTTTCCCAATTAAAATGGTTAACAATATAATGAATTAAAACAGAAGTATATCTCATATTCGTCAACATCTACTGACAGCAATGAGGAACACCTGTTCATGTTAACAAGCAGCTGTGGATTGAAGCAGTTCCAGGGGGGGTCCAGAGGTTTACTCCCCTGGAAAATCTTGTAAAATATCTACTCAAAACTCTGCATTTTCCAGCCATTTGTAAACCATTTTATTAAATTCTTGGRATTAATAAAAAAATTAGTAAAGTAGGGCTTGGGGGTATATTTTTGACTTGTGCCTGTCTGAACCTGTACTGCTGCAGTGTTATCTTCTTAGCCCTGGGGCCATGTGCAGATCAGTAATAACGACAACCACAGCCTGTCACAAACCTTACACTGAACTGTGTCATCAGACACCCAGACTGGTGTGTGTAAGTACTAATGCACAGCAAGTACATTTACAGGTTGTGGACAAACTGGTATTGCTGTCTTCCCTCTGTACAAACTAACCTGTTTATCAGTCTGAAATACCAAAAATGACCAATTCTGTGATGAATTACTGATCTGGAACCCAACTAAATTAGAAATATTCAAACCATTTGTTTCCTGGTGTCAGTAATCTGTTTATACATCACTGTTCATGAGAAGAAAAAAATGTGCTTTTCTGACCTTTTAACCCAGCACCCCGAGTCCTTTTATCAGTTTATAACGTTTTGTCAATCTGACGCGTTCTTGTATTTTTTACAAGTCAAAGCTCATTCTGTCAGTGCTCCTTTCATTCCTGCGTCAGGATGCTCTTCATCAGTTTGTACAGGAGGGATTAGCAGCGAGGCCGGAGAGGAGATGAGATGCAGATTACGACAGAGATAATAGTCTTTGGATTTAGAGTCGCTCAGAGGAAGCTGTGAGAATATGAAACCGCAGGTTTAATCACAGGTGAGCCGCACGCTCTTTGATGTTACAAACAGGTCTGTCATAGATTTTGTTTTGAACACAGAGTAAAACATATTTCGCAAATCAAATGAAGCAACCGAACTGTGTTGAAATAGAACAGAAGACTTGAACTACTCATCTTTAAAAGTATTTCTTTACTGACTTTCTAAATTGAAGAAATCTGCTTACATTTTCTATATATATTCAGTACAGCACTAATGATATCTTGTCAGAGCAGGGTAGAGTAGATGTTCAGTTATTGTACAGCAGGACTTGATGCCAGTCTGAGGGACAACATGTATTCAGGATTATTTAATTAAAAAAATAATTACAAATGGATAAATAACAGCTGAAACTTAGCTACAGAAATGTAAAAAGTAGCTTTATTTCTCTGCTAGGACTTAAACATTTTGGAAAAAGCAATAAAACCTCATTAACCTCAACCAGATAAATTCTAAGACACCACAGTAGTCTTTTCGCATCTATTTAATTGTTTCCCTGGAGTAATTCGATAAAATATTGAGTAAAAGTCTTAAGTAGTTTATCAAATTTACCTTTAATAAGCTATTTTTTTAAATCATGGTTGATATGTAGTTCTGCAGACTTTCAATCTCTCAGAAGTTTTGTGTGGTTTTGTCAACACATAGCAAATAGCTAATCTTTAGACACGTTGGTAGCACACAACAGTTTGTCACAAAGACAATTTGTTTCCAATTTTATTAGAATTTGTCAAACATACCAACCAATGAAACTTGTGCATGAGTTATACTTGAAATTTGAAAATCTCTAATCCAGTTTTACTGGGCAAATATAATATAATATAATATAATATAATAT
>NW_013952559.1:636214-645273 GCF_001266775.1 Austrofundulus limnaeus | reverse complement strand
ATATGATATGATAGAATAGAATAGAATAGAATAGAATAGAATAGAATAGAATAGAATAGAATAGAATAGAATAGAATAGTGTGAACCTTACAGTTTTGGACAAATGTCGCCCTCTGCTGGTAAAGATTGTTTTATGCAACTATGGACGATAACCGCACATTCGTAACAAACAGACAAACAAAAATTTCATTTTATTCAGAGAAAATACTGTTGTCTAAAATTAAACAACAGTTTATACATGTTTTCTGTAACTTTTTCACATCTCTTCTAAATTATAACGTGGGGATTTTCGTTTGTTCACTAAAATTATTTTGTGTCGAATCTACTGCGCAGTGTTTTTCCCACGGTAAGCAGACCAAGATGGCGGTCCCTACAAAACAGTGAGTGTAGCATGCTAACAAAGCCATGATAATGTGGTATTAGAAACTAATGGATAATGCATTTGACGGAGATAGTATTTGTGATTTTGACTGAAAACCGMAGTGTCTGTTGCAGTCGTGGCGCTAAAACTAGCTACCTTTTGTTGGACGGAAGCGCTGAAACCAGCTAGCAACATGCTAACACTGCACGGCTAGTTGTTCATTTGACAGACGGTGCTCCATTTAGTTTGTATAATTTTATGAACTTCCATATTTCACACGTTTTCTAGCATCCTAATGTAGCTGGAGTAATACAATTTGTTGTTTGTGAGGGTAAAGTAATCATTCTAGCTAACATTACTTTATAGACATGCGTTTGAACCGTGTATTTTCTTTTATGAGTATAAGGGCTGAAATTAGCTACTTGTCAAATTGACAACTCAGGAATTTGGCATTTCTTCTGGGGAAAATTAAAAGCTAGTATATAGTATATATTAACTACTAGTAGTACTATGTTGCAAATTCCTTAAAATTTTGTTAGACATTTTACAACACCAGTAAAACCAACCCAACAGAAAACGTGAGTCCCCTGGTTGTTTTATTGTTTAATCTTAAACCTAAAAACATGACATTTTTGGTCTCACAACCAGAGCTCTTGAGTAACAGTGATCTGGATAAATAATAAAATATGACTATGCTTCATCCAACTGTCTGCTGTCTTCTGCTCAACAATAGCCTTCCAGTGAATAACTGTTTACACAGCTGCTTTAGTTATGAGAGAAGACAAGAGGTTTAGAAAGAAGAAATGATTAAATCATCTTTACATTTTTCATGTACATGTTTCAGTATAGATATTTTTTTATTATAATCAGTCACTCTGTGTGAAAATATACTCTAGAACAAAGCTGTTCCCTGATTTGCCCTCAGGTATGGGCTGATCTTGCCACAGAAGAAACGAGCATCAAACACTGCAGTCCTACCGAAGCCCTCTGTGTTTGGGGATGACTCTGATGATGAAGTTAGTAAACTGTCTGACCTGTCATGGAAAGCGACCAAATCTGGTAAAAGAACGGCTTCTGTCCAAATTTATTGAGTAAATCTTATGTTTTATTCTTTAGACCTCGGTTGGGGAGAGTTTACAGAGAGAAGCTATCAAAAAGAAGATGATGAAGCAGGTAGGAGGAGAGGAAAATCATCAGTGTTTGCCTTCCTTCACATTTATTCTTTAATCTTTTTTTCCCCTTCTCTCTGCAGACTCGTTTGGAGATGCAGAAGGCTCTTGATCAGGACAGCACCGTGTATGACTATGATTCTGTGTACGACGACATGCAAAAACAGAAACTGGAGAGCAACAAAAAGGTTCTGGGAGGTGCCGACAGACGGGTAATTTCTTTGAAGCTGAAAACACAAAACACCCCCAGCTTTTGTGTTTAAAACGATTTGTTCAAGTGTCCCTTTTGCTGCAGGAAAAGTAACATAATCTGAGCACAACGTAACGTTTACTCCTTGTGTTGCAGCCGAAATACATTCACCAGCTAATGAAAGCGGTGGAGGATCGAAAGAAAGAACAAGAGCGAAGAGAGGAGAGAAAAATTCAGAAGGAAAGGGAAGCGGAGGGGGAGAAGTTTGCTGATAAAGACGCTTATGTGACTTCTGCGTACAAGAAAAAACTGGAGGAGCAGAAAGAGGAGCAGGAGAGAGAAAAACGACAGGCAGAGATCGAAGGTTAGAGCGATACTTTCCAACTAAAATGTTTTACTAAACTTAAATGAAGCAGAATCCAGTAAGTGTAAAATTCTTTTAAATTTTGATCTTTCTTTAAAGTAAAGGTGTTAGCTTTTAGGGCAAATAGGGGATATTTTTAAAAACACAAAATCCATAATAATGTAGTTTATCTTAAAGTATTTTATCCTCTGCCAACTTTATCCAGAAAAAAAGGATGACTTAAAGAAATATGAAGTGCTGTGAAAACAAGCAGCTTTGTTAGATTATGTCCATATTTTTTAATATTAGTGTTTTTTCTGTGTAGCTGCTTTGGATGTGAAGAAACAGAAAGACCTGAGCGGGTTCTATCGGCACCTCCTGAATCAGACCGTTGGAGAGGAGGCCATACCTGATCGCTCCACAAAGTCTGTCGTCATCATTTTTATCTCTTGCTCTGGGAATTCTGCGTTTTGCTCAAAGCCCAAATCATTGATTGTGTTTGTTTTCTGCGCTGCAGTCAAACTTCAAGTGTTTCAGTGAAGACTGAGAGGACGTCGCCGGTTCCCTCGCCCACGTCCCACGAGAACATCCTAAGTTCGGGAAGCGACGAGGAGGAAGGCCGCCAGCAGAAAACTGCGTTCAGCAAGCCCGCGGGAGGGTCCGGACACTCGAATCGCCAGTACCGACAGAGGTCGCCTTCATCTGGGAGCGGAGAAGAGAAGGAGACGGAGAGAGAGCGGAAAAAGAAAAGTCATCGAGACAGAGAGAGAGAGAGAGACAGAGACAGGCACAGGGGCAGAGACAAGGACGACAGACATGGAGACAGAAGAAGTGACAACGACAGAAGAAAAGACAGAGATCGAGGGCGAGACGACGACAGAGGCAGAGGCAGGGGGGACACAGAGAGAGAAGACAGGCACAGAAAGAGGGAGAGGAGCCCCAAAGAGAGGGAGAAAAACACTGAAAGAGAGAAGAGGAGGAATTCAAACGATGAGAAACGGAAGGACAAACATCAGGAAGAYAAGGAGCGAAAGAAGGAACCAGAGAAGGAAAAGAGTTCCGTGAGCAAATCAAAAGATGCTGAAAAGGAGCGATCCGTCAGGGAGGGTTCAAAAGAGGAAGAGAAACCACCGATGAAAGAAAACGAGAAAGAGGACACAGAGGAAAAGACAAACAAGTTCACAAAGCGCAGCACGGATCAGACTCTGAGCTCGGCTCGAGAGCGGTACATGGCGAGGCAGATGGCTCGTTCAGCCAGTAAGACCTACATCGAGAAGGAAGAGGACTGAGTCCAGACAAAACCTCTGGTCTCAACCTACAGGACCATGAAGAGCTATTCRCTTTGTACTCACCCTCCATTACCCTTCATCCTAACTGAAGATTTAATTCTATAGAAGCTGAACATAAAGCAGAGTTTTTTTTAATGTCCCTAAAGCTTCTGTAGAAAGGATTCCTTTTCCTTCACACTAAAACATCTACTGTATTCAAACAGCACTGATGTTTGCTGACATGTAGAGGAGAAATCGATAAGTGAAGTCAGTTTGTTTAAATCTTAGTCTAAGAAAAACATTCTGTAATTAATCTGTCATGAAGCAGACTGGMATCAGTTCTTAGTGACAGGATTGGAGTGGAGCTTTGAATTGGTTCTCGAATTAAATTCCCGTTGTGTAAAACTGTTTGAGCTTTTGTACAGTTAAATGTTTAACCCAAATGCTGAACCAAGAAACCAAGTGTGGAATAAACTGAACCAGTGATTTTGTTCACATCTGATGTTCAATTTATTCTCAGCTTCTCGTTTTTACTGCTCTTACCTCAGATTGAGATTTGAGTGCACACTGCTGGAGTTTAAAGATCAAGAATTTAATCACTTACAAAAAGTTTACACTTGCTGGTAATAGAGGGTATTTAAAAAGATCAGTGTTCAACTTAGTATGCATAAATATTTTTATCACGGTCCAATATATGAAAACTGAACTGCAGATGCTTCAAGGTTTAACATCCAAATAATGTGCATCAATTCTATTGGCAACCAAGAGACCCTTTGCCCTATCAGAAATATTTAGTTTACTGTGKAAGACAAAAAGATGTGTGTGTGTGGGGTGGGGGGGTCGGTCTATTAGAAATCAAGCATCACAACAGTTTGACGTCTTTATTTAGTTTTGTTACAATCAGCAGTGATGAGAAGCAGGAAAGTCCTTATAAATCATCTAACAGTGTCCGTGGCAACTGTTCAGGCCAGCAGGATTATTAATCTGTTGGTGCAGAAAGCAGAACGTGGAAATGACTTGAGGTCTGGCAGGAGGACCGACTCTTCACATGACCTTTCACTGGTTCACCTGAGGAGGAAAGGATGGATTAGATTTAAAAAAAAAAAAACATTTGGAAAACTGGGTGGTGAGATCAAATTCTGGTGAAACAATGTCAATAAATGGTGACCATATTTACAGCACAATGTCCTAATCTGCTCAGTACTGTGGCTGCATATTTTATCAGCTCAACTTCAGCCCATTTCCCCACTTAGAACAGTCATTTTACAAATATATTTACCAGGTTGAGCACACATGTACCAGGGCAACAACTGCAGCCGATCCGCATCCAGTCCTGAAAGAAAARATATAATTAGTGTACTAATACGGTCATTAAAAACTAATGTGTGACGCTGCCAATCAGAGTTCAGAAAAGCAAAAGTCATCACCGAACAATCTGACGGTAATTCCAATACAGTTCATCACAACAGTGAATGGCTGAATTTATGTTTAATAGTTACCTTTCAGTCAGCCACACTGGAGGGGAGTCACATTTCAGATGAGGCTCAGCCAGACCGCCTTGAAAGAGAAAAAAAGTTTGAAGAAAACAATAAACCAGCAGTAATTACAGCAATCGTACACAAACAGGTCATTTTTTAGTGTTCAGAAAACAATGTGATCACCACCGAACAATCTGACGGTAATTCCAGCATAGTTCATCACAACAGTGCGTGACTGAAACCATGTACAAATGTTTTTAAAAAATTACCTTTCAGTCAATCACATGCACTACTGGACAAGGATCAGCTCCAGAAGACCTGCAGAAACAAGAGTTAGGAAAAATTAAAACAAAGTGCAAAAATGAAARTCTTAAAAACAACTTCTAAAGACAGACTCAGAAAAATGGATAAGAAAAAAATCGTCAGTTGTCGCATCTGACGGCACTTCCTAYTCCAGGTTATCATCACAGAAAGCTGCTCAGACTTTAACAAGCTTTTCTTTTAACTCAACTCTCTTCGGTTATTTGTATTTTAGTCAAACATGTTAGTTTTGTTCGTACAAAAAAGATGAGTTTATGAAAAGCTCAGTGTCACAATTAAATTATCTCAAACTTACAAGGCCAGTCTGAAAACTGAGGCTGCACTGGAGAGGAGCCACATTTCAGATGAGGCTCAGCCAGACCACCTTGAGGAGAGAAATACAGTTTTAAGGAAATGATAAAGCAGCAGTAACTACAGCAATTATACACAAAATGTCATTTTGTGTTCAGAAAATAATCTATCACCACCAAACAATCTGACGGTAATTCCAGCAAGGTTCATCACAACAGAAGCAGCTGTTTTTAATTYGATTTTTTAAATTCAATTTGGTCTCTTTACCTGTAAATGATGTCAGCCTTTCAGTCCARCTGGAACCTTATACATCCCACTACAGGGCAGCTATTAAAGAGGGGAGACATTTAAAACATAATTTTATGTTGACAATAACTACATCATCTAATAGTAAATGAACTCAAGCCTCACCACTGATAATTTTGATGTCACAGATTTAATCTAGCAGGTAAAAAACATCCACCAACCTCTGTCATGACATGCTGTTTTCTTGAGCTCTCCCATCCCGAGGCTGAAAAGGAAACCGACTTGTGTTAACCAATTTAAGTTTATTAGTTGAGGCTGAGATTTAGRGAGGTTTCAGGCTCAGAACAGTGACAGAAACATCGTCAGTTGTCGCATCAGACGGCACTTCCTATTCACAGTTTTCATCACAGACAAGAGTCATTAAAATGACTGATCACTTCACACTCACCTCCTTGAGACAAGAAGACCTCACAGAGGAGTGTTTGGAGCATTTGTGCTGAGATAAACAGGTAACCCCTAAAAAGAAAGAGAAACAATTAATAAAACATAAATAAAACACTGCCATGACTAAACGTTTAATCATCGCAACTACTTCTCATATTTAAGTGGATTCTTTGGAACGAATTTAATCAGTTAGGGTTTATAAAATTCATTTTAATTTAATATCTATCAAAAAAATGACTGAGATATACTGCAATTGAACAAGTTTTAATTTCTAAAAATTACAAAATAGTTAGTTATGCAGTTTACTTGAAATAGAAGAGAAAARGCTTGTATTTATTACTGCAGTAAAGCTAGTATTTTATTACTGCAGTAAAGCAATGAACACAGCAGATACTCTCCACGTGGCTGGGGCCTAACCATAACGCTACACATACAGCACTTAAAACTACACTTCAATTTAACCAACAAAGAATACAAATATACAATTTGGTGGTATTTTTAAAAGTAATACCATAAGCTTTTAAAAATTTCCGGCCAAGCATACCTGGTTAAAGTAACTCTTAAGCGCTCTAAACTCCTCTCTGGTCRGCGGGAGAAAACCAAAAGGGCTGATGGGAAGATTGGTGAAGCTTTTAAACTCAGGCGGCGCAGGAAATATACGTCACTTCATAAAAAAACTTTATTGAGCACAATTCGTTACAGCCAACAACCACAGTTTTCACGTTTGCAAATATGGGTATATAAATACGTGCAATGAATAAAAGTATATTTTATGTAGATAATAAACCTTTCATATATTTATAGAAGTGAGGAAAGACGTCTTCTGGATAAACTTGACCGAGTGTTTGTGTCTTGACGTTTTGGAACGCGAGGGGGCGCTGTTTGACCGATGACTCTGATTTAATCTGCTGTGCTCAATTAAAAGACAGTTTGAGTTTAGGGAAGATTTCAGAGGCACGCCTCGCTCAGAGACGACTTTTTGTTTTGTTGTTCAACTTTGGATATTTCATCATAAAGTTACAGCACTTTTCTTTCTTCTCCTTCAGGTAAAATGATTATTATTATTATTATTATTATTATTATTATTATTATTATTATTATTATTATACTGTTATAAAACCAAAACAATTCATTGACTAAAAGCAGACTCGACTTGCTCATCGTTTCAGCTTGGAAATAAATAAATCAATTAAATCATGTGTTCATGAAGAGCAACATGTAATGTTTCACTCTGCCTTTTTCATAAAATACTTACATCATGACTAACATTTTAAATAAAATTACATGTTCTGTTTCAAGGAAACTTGGAGGATTTTACATTGTTTGCCTCCAGAGTGTGATTCAGAAATACTGCAGCATGTTGCCACCAGTGAAGAAGGACCGGATCATTACTCACCTTCCAAAAGTTAGTATAACACATCATAACACAATCTCTAAAGGCGTACCCAAATTCACTTTGCATGCAGTTTAGTTTGTTTAAATAATGTCTAACCCTAAGTTAAAATTAGATTTTTGGAAAAATAATGCTAAATGCAATAAAAAATGTTGTATAGACAGTTTTAGCTGTTGAGTCTAGATTTTATGGTTATTTTTCTACCATAACATGTTTGTTTAAGGCAGTGGCGTCCAGAGGAACAGCTGTTCTGCATGTTTCAGATGTTTCTCTGCTCTGACACCTGATCTGAATGAATGAGTGAATAACAGGTTTCTGCACATGAAAACCTGCTGGGAAATGCTTCAAAACATTATTTTGTTCTAACACTGCTTATTTTAAGTTCCAAATAACAAGAGTGCTAAAACATCTGTTTATAGCTATAAGTGAAAAACAGTTTTGAAGATATATTGCAAACCATTGTGTTCAACCTTTTTTATTTCAAAAAGTATTGGGGAGCAGCATTATTGTGCTGAAATATCATTTATCTGAGAAGCATGGAGGTGGTAGTTTCATGGTTTGGACCTGGTTTGTTGTAGCTAACAGTTTTCAGATCATCAGTCATCAAACTGAATATTAAGACAACATATTTTATTATCAAACAAACAAACAAACAAAAAAGGTTTCTGTCAGCTAAATATCAGATAAAAGTTTGTTAGGCAGAAAACAATTGTTCTTGACACGTTATTATTCTGCTRAAGTTGTACTCAAATAATGTAGTTTTTCTAATCTATTGGGACTGTTAATTAATTAGATACCACTGCACACAAACACACACTTATGTGTACAACAACACAACATCAGGAAAAAGGAGCATGAGAAACTGGAGAAATACCAGGGCCTCAGAGAGGAACTGGAAAAGACCTGGAAGGTGAAGACCACAGTGGTGCCTGTGGTCATCGGGGCCCTCGGGGCAGTCACCCCCAAACTGGAGCAGTGGCTAAAACAGATCCCAGGAACAACATCAGACATCTCAGTCCAGAAATGTGCAGTTCTAGGCACAGCTAAGATACTGCGCAGAACCCTCAAGCTCCCAGGCCTCTGGTCGAGGACCCGAGCTCAGAGGATGAAAGAGACCACCCGCGGAGGGTGAGAAGGGAATTCCTTCTCACCCTCCGCGGGTGGTCCAGTTTGGGGGTGACTGCCCCGAGGGCCCCGATGACCACAGGCACCACTGTGGTCTTCACCTTCCAGGTCTTTTCCAGTTCCTCTCTGAGGCCCTGGTATTTCTCCAGTTTCTCATGCTCCTTTTTCCTGATGTTGTGGTCATTTGGTATTGTGACATCCACAACGGCTTTCCTCTGTTCTTTATCCACCACCAATTTACTGTGTGTGTGTATATTCCCTTCTCACCCTCCACGGGTGGTCTCTTTCATCCTCTGAGCTCGGGTCCTCGACCAGAGGCCTGGGAGCTTGAGGGTTCTGCGCAGTATCTTAGCTGTGCCTAGAACTGCACATTTCTGGACTGAGATGTCTGATGTTGTTCCTGGGATCTGTTTTAGCCACTGCTCCAGTT
>NW_013952559.1:635007-636204 GCF_001266775.1 Austrofundulus limnaeus | reverse complement strand
ACTCACATTTGACTGTCCACATTTGTTGCTCCACAGCAGGCTGGTGTATTTAAAGGATAGTTAAATAATAATAGTTTAAATTGTTTTAGTATGAGGAGTTAAATGACTTTTTTTTCCCAGCTTTAGTGTCGCCAAAGTGATTGTTGTTGGAGATGTTGCTGTTGGGAAAACTTGTTTGATCAGCAGGTGAGAAACGATTAGAAACATTCAAATTATTAGTTTTATGTATTTAATTCAGATTTTTTTTCCCGCCTCACTAAAACGAGGTTGAGTTTTAAGCTGATGTAGAGAAAAGCATTTTAAAAAACAGTTTTAAATTTCTTCTGTAGTGTGAAATGAACTTYTCTCTCTCCCTCTTGTTAAACCTATTTTTCTCCTCTCAGGTTCTGTAAGGATGCGTTTGATCGAGGCTACAAAGCGACCATCGGGGTGGATTTTGAGATGGAGCGTTTCGAGGTGCTYGGTGTTCCCTTCAGTTTGCAGCTGTGAGTGTGTCGCTGTGCCTCAGAGTTAACTGTAATGTTTCCCTGAGTTCGTCATGAAACTAAGAAGCGTTGCTTCGCTCGTGTCTGAGTTGTTCCAGGTGGGACACGGCGGGTCAGGAGAGATTCAGGTGCATTGCTTCGACATATTACAGAGGAGCACAAGGTGAGTTCAGCTCAGCCTCGKTGATGTTCTGATGAAAACAGCTTCATCCTCTGACGTCTCTTTTCTCACCCACCTGTGTTTCTGCAGCCATCATTGTTGTGTTTGACCTGAGCAGTGTCGGCTCTTTAGCGCACGCCAGGTACACAACAATCCAGTGTTTGCTCGTTGTTACTCTGTGATACAATCATTTAGACTCATGTGTGTGTGTCTGTGTGTGTGTGTGTGTAGGCTATGGCTGGAGGATGCCATGAGGGAAAATGATCCATCCAGTGTTTTACTGTTCCTCGTTGGGACCAAGAAGGACCTCAGCGTGGGTGAATTTCACAAGAAACAAGCTTTAATAGAAATTCGAGCTGAACCTGATTTGCTTTTTTTGTGGAAAAAAACCTGTCAACGAAAAAAGTCAATATGATACCTTTTGCAGAGGATTTTTCACAAAAACATGCACTGAAATTTGCAAAAATTAACAGGACTACTAGTTGCATGTGTATATACAGCGGGTAAAATAAGTATTGAACACGTCACAATTTTTCTCAGTAAATATATTAC
>NW_013952559.1:631991-633647 GCF_001266775.1 Austrofundulus limnaeus | reverse complement strand
AAATTAGGATTCAGACCAAACAGTAATGTATTATCATAACCAACCAGACAAATTAGGTCATATCTCTGGAAAAGTTTAGGATATCAGAATGATTCAGGTATCAAAAGTAGCTTTTAAAGCAGGAATCTGAAAATGTAATTAGGCCATTTTGACCATATTTGACTCATTATTTTGATTTGAGGGGTCACAAATAACAAAGAGTAAAAAAAGAAAGAAATTTTTGCCTAAAAAAATCACAAAAAAAAGTTAAATGAAATGTTTTGAAATGAATCTGGTACCAGATTGTTTTATTTCTCTCATTAAATTGACTCTCCATCAATGATAATTAAATATTGTGGCTGATAACCAASTCATCAGGTTTTTCTTGTTTGTTTTCTGTCATTACTTTTCTCAGCTGTGGTTAATCTTTTCCCTTCTCAGTCTCCTGAACTGTTGGCTCAGGTGGAGGAAGAAGCCATCAGACTCTCTGAGGAAATCAAAGCAGAATACTGGGCCGTGTCCGCAAAGTCAGGTGGGATACAAACCCACCCGTAACTAGTTTTAGTTTTTTTTTTTCTTCCCACTAAACCCTGCTCTCTGTGTCTGGTGTCTCAGGAAACGGAGTCAGGGACTTCTTCTTACGCGTGGCGTCTTTGACTTTTGAGGCAACTGTTCTGGGTGAACTGGAGCGAAGCGGGTCGAGGCAGGTCAAAGACATAATCAGTGAGAAAAGGCTCTTTTTAATTCTTTTTAAAAAATGGTTGTAAGACCTTGAAGGTTTCATTTCAACATGTTTCTGTGATGCATTCAGGGATCACGGACAGCACAGAGGACAAACCAGGATCGAAGAGAAATCCCAACTGTTGCTGAACCTCTAACGTTTTTTTTAAGTGACTGCTGAGCAGAAACAGCATGGACTCAGTGTGAACATCAGTGTCAGCTGATAGCTTGATAACGGCCTGCAGAAGGAATTAGTCTCGATCCAAGCTGTTCTTCAACATAATGAACTCWGTGTTGAGTCTGTAAACAAGTCTGTCAGCAGGATTTTTACTGCTGACCGGCCTGCAACAAGCCAGGCTTTGTTTCTGTGCTTTTACAAATATTTATTAAAAAGGAAGACTGTTGTCTGAGTTGGTGACTTTATTAAAGATGCATTTTTTTACAGTTTTGGTTAAGATGCCAGAATAAAAACCCACTGCATTTTATTTTTCTTTGCTGGTCTACCATCACGTGTTCCTGCTCTAAGAGACCACTGATTGTACCCATAATGCTCCTCTCTCCTCTGACACACTCACATGACCTTTAAATAGAGGGGTTGTTTGCAGGAATGCAACAAAACCACCTGATTCCCTCAAGATTCAAAAAAGAATTCAGGACTTTGTCAGCTTGTACGTCATGATGTCTTTCTTATTTCACATAACTTCTTAAAGTTTAAAACATGTTTGCTTTTTTTCTACAGTATATTTTAATGTAACGGAATAAAAGTGAATCAATGAAACAGTTTTTTCAGTTCTTTGAAGATGTGGGACATTTCTTCCAGGATAAATCGATGCATGTTTTTTTATAGCTGTGCGTCACTTAGATGCATTTAAAAATATATATTTTTAAAGAACAGCATCGTAGCATCTGCAAAACACTGATTTGTAAATATACTAATTATAGATTTTAATTTATTTT
>NW_013952559.1:626138-629882 GCF_001266775.1 Austrofundulus limnaeus | reverse complement strand
CATACAAACCAACTCCTGGCAATCTTTTCTGCCACAGCTCCAATGGCTAATGGTTAACTCTATGGGCTTTCATGTGGGAGATCAGGTTTCAAAACCCAGTTACAGCAACTTTAACTAAAATTCTCTTTAAACTTCATATTGTCACACAATTATCCTCATTACAAACACCTGCTGACTTGACAGGCACAAGCTGGTAGAAAACACAACTGAACTTGGTCACCATTCATTCTGCAGGTAAAGCCATGCTGCAATGACATGCTACACGGCAATGCACACTTGTTTTTACATCGTAAAAACCCATGTCTAGTCAGATATTCAGTTCTGCTTTCTACTGAAGTGGCAAAAAAAAAAAAAAACACTTCACCTTGTTCACCAAGTAAATTTTAATCTACATTGAATAAAACTAGAGAATTTGCCTTTTCTGTAAAGATGCAGCATGATTAATGCTGAACAATTTACACAGACAAAATTTACACTAAGTTTGCACTTTGTTGTACAATATCCCAAAAAAAATGAAATTAGCAAAAAAAAGTTGCTAAAATGAAGCTGACAAAGTTGAATCTAGCACAAAGCAAAATAGCACATTTGCTGAATTAAGTAGCTAAAAATAGCTAAAAATATAACAGAAAATGTGAATGTAGCTGAAGAAGGCTAAAATTAACTACTTTGAAAAGTAGTTTAATTACAGAAAACCGCTTAAACAAAAAAAGCTTAAATTAGCAGAAGGAAGATGATGAAAGCACAAAATATTAAACTAGAATAGATGAAAAGAGCAGAGATGGCTGAACATGCAAAAAGAGCTAAAATTAGCACAAAAAGAAACTAAAGGAAGCTAAAATTATCACAATGAACAGAAAGAGCACATTTGCTGAATTAAGCGGCTGAAAAAAGTTGCATCTAGCGCAAAACAAAATAGCACATTTGCTGAATTAGGTAGCTAAAAAGGAGCTAAAATTATCACAGAAAAGGTGAATATAGCTGAAAAGGTTAAAATTAGCTAAAATAGCTTTAAAAAGTAGCTTAAGCAAAAACGCTTCAGTTAAAATAAAAACTAAAATAAATGAAAAGTGCAGAGATGGCGAACAAGCAAAAAAAAAGAAAGAAAAAAGAGCTAAGGTAAGCTACAGAAAGAATTGAGTCTGTACCAGATCCAACAGTGTAGGAAAGGTTTAAATATTTTAAAGGATTTCAAGGATGTTGAAGACAAATCTATTAATTTTCATTGAGATAAAAAATGGCCTAAAAGGGTGTCGATGTCAAAAAATATAAATTACCCAAAAATTGTGAAACAAGAAACGTGCTGAAGAAAAATGGACCATCTCAATAATGTGAATGCATCTTGTTTTACACAAACACATTGTCCATCTATTCACTGTTAGTTTCTCCACTGAGCACAAAAACAGCCAAAAGATTTACTATGAACACTTTTATTAAAGAGATCACAGATAGAAAAGGTCCTCAGCAGCACCAGACGTTTCTCCACCATCGCCGACTACTGCTGACAACCARTCAGGCGTTCTGAGACAGGTGCAATATTTCAACTTGGCAAAAGTAAAACATTTTAAAAACAATAATTATTTTAAAACAAGATGCATATAATGGGACTGTGAGGCTTCGCACACTGCAAGTTAAAGCACACCAATAAACAGCAGTGCTGCTTGTTTCTACCGTGGCAGAGACACAGCAAGAATTAAAGGTGAACGCATGAGCGAACAATCACATTTTTTTTAATGTTTTATGCAAATAAAAGCAAGCAGATTACACCGAGCTCAAAATATAAACAGTCTGACAGGATCTRGTAGTGTTAAAACCCGTTCACTGAAACGTTTTACTGCTGCAAAGACACGAAAAACCCTGTCAGCTGGTCAGAAAGTGATCCTGTCTCAGTTGAGCTACAGCAGTGGTGGATGAGGTCATTTCCTACAAGACAGCAAACATGTCAGATGTGAAGGATTCACTGAATTGCAAACACTTAGAATGGAAAAACAAGAAAATCTGAGTACTTAAAAAAACACACAGTTTGACACTCATGTTTTCTTAACAATGAAGTATTTCATCAAGTGGGAATTTGTTGCTAGAAGTTCTTAAAATAAACTACCTTTATGCTTTATATTTCTGCTCGACGTCTTAAAAAGCCCACTGCGTCTAATGTGGCACACGTTATTCATGTCCACGTGGTCTACAATACACCGGAGGCTATCTACAGTCAGCTGATCATAATACAGTGTGAGGTGGTGTTCAGGTGTCGTACAGCTGCACCTGTTGTTAGGAGAAATGTGAGGAGCGGAGTCTCAAGGTTTCAAACTGAAAATAAAAGTTTTTATTCGTTCTGACGAACTCCATACAAAAAATAATAATAAATAGATACGTTTCCTGATGTGGTAACCAAATTTAGAATGACCATATAATGAGAGGAAAGGTTGAGTGATCCATGTGTCAAACTTAAAAAAAAATAACACAAAAGCATCACAAAACAAAGAAAGGACAGCTCGTCTGTCAGTGTCTGAGTAGGTCCATTTCCTATTATGTAACTGATACTTCAAGTACTTTATTTAAATTGCTGTACTGTTTCTCTGCATGACGTAAAGAGTACTGTTTGAACTATACAAAATACTTTGCAGTCTGAGTGAGTTTGCTGGAGGCGAGGATGAAATGGACAAAGAAATGAGGAGACGTGGAGCTTAACACCAAACTGATGCTTCATTTACCAGGAGTTCCCACTGATGTGAGGTTTGAGAGGGGAAAGTCAGAGTGAGGCAGTGTGAAGGATGAAGCAGTGTCCTATCGGTCCATTTCGTCCAGCAGGGGCGTGGCGTCTCCGGCGAGCGACATGGGTGTGCTCTCGATCATGGGGCTGGGCGACGGTCGCGGCGTCATCCTCTGGGTTTTCTTTCGGCCCTCGGCTTCTTTCTCTTTTAGCCACTGCTCGGCCATCTTCCCCCAGTCCACGGCAGAGGAGCTGCTGTTGCTGCTGCTCGGCCTGCAGGGGACAAAGAGTTTTATTTAACAGCGTTCAGGGAAACCAAACATSAATATGGTGCTATTTTAGACTTTAGTTTTATAGAGTGACTACCACCTGGTGGATGAGTAATGTCAAAATAAAATAAATAAAATAAAATAAAACGTCTTTGCTTACTTTGGCTGTGGCTGCTGTGGTGTCTGTTGTTGTGGCGTTCGTCCTCTGGATGAGGTAGAGGATGATGGGGTGCCGGACGAGTGACCRTGAAGACTGCTGTGGGCACTGTGATGGCTGTGATGTGGCAGGTGTGGGTGGGCGTGAGCGTGTGAAGACTGGGGGGTGGAGCCTGGATACTGYGGCGTGCCCAGGGCCTGTTGGCTTGGTGTGGTGAAGGAGTAGCTGGGTGTCATCATGGGCGTGGCCATGGGCTGCTGAGGTGTGGCAAACACCTGTGAAGAACAACAGAAGRGTTAAAGTGGACACATGTTTTTAAACCCTTCTATATATGGTTTATATAAAATGGAACTGCAATGTGTTGGTCTGAATTCCTCATCATTGTAACTCCACAAGCCCCTCTTTTCTGAGGTGCATCTCAGATCAACTCGTTTTGAGTTTGTCTCATTGAATCCAAACAAGGTGCTTCACTCTGACACAACAAAACGTATTTAATGACTAAAAAGCTGGGTTTTGCAAATGTCCACTTTTAAAGGGATCCCTGATTAGTTGTAACATTAGACTTTTTTTGATAAACATATATTTTAACTGTAAAATAAAGACAGTAAAAA
>NW_013952559.1:609513-624716 GCF_001266775.1 Austrofundulus limnaeus | reverse complement strand
TTTTTACTGTCTTTATTTTACAGTTAAAATATATGTTTATCAAATAAAGTCTAATGTTACAACTAATCATGGATCCCTTTAAAAAATAAAATGCTGTAACCTCTAAAAGTGTCAAATTAATCAGAAACCAGTTTAGAGCTCCTAAAAAACTTCTTATTTCCACATTAAAAATATCTTTACATGATAAGCAGATGAGCTCCCTCCTCCTCCTCCTGTGCTGCCGCTGTAACCATACTGGCTGGAGCCCCACTGTGCAGGGGTGGTGTTGGGGTTCTGGCTTTGGCCTGTGACTGCGGCGATGGCGTTGAACATCTGAGACGTCATGTTGCGTGGGAGGGCGTTGACTGCTCGAGTCAGGTCTGAGTACAACAGAGGAGAATAAATTCTAATCCAGAACAAAGAGCATCTACAGCTGACGTCATGTGGATTAGAGTTGGACTCACCTGCGATGTTTATATTGGCTGGAGTTGCGTTCAGGGACGCAGGAGTCCTTGTTCGGCTGCTGTTGGAAGGAGTAATGCCTGTGATGGAAAAGAACATCAGTCCTCTATAGTATAATACAACAGCTTTAATAGATTATTTAAACTTTAAGCATCAATACCTGGCACTGGTTCTTGATAATGGTCTTTGAACCAMCGGAAGAGCCCGTTCACTGTAGGGAATATCTGTGAACGGTAGCGGAAACCGTCTGGGGTGATGGTCACATACTCGATCCTAAAAGGAGGAAATAACTTTTAAGCCTCATAAAATTCTCAAAAAAAAAACCATTTCGTCAGTGTTATAAACAAATGGAGGGAGTGACGCTGCCCTCCGTGTGTCGAACACATGAGGATGTAGTTAACAATAGCCTTAATTGTTAAAGCTAATTTAATAATTTCAGAAACCACTTAATGTTTAACCCACTGCATCCTTCTGCAAATCAAARCAAAGAACGCAGCTGCTTACCGAGGTTTCCCACGAGGCTGGTAGCCCAAAATGAATTTTCCTGGCAGATCTTTACACGCCGAAATAAAGTAAGGAATGAATGTTGGCTTCTCCCTCTTTGTCTTGATTAATAACTCCTCCATTTTCTACCAAAGGACAAAACAAAACTGCTGTAAGCCGACTGAGAATAARGTACAATAGTCAGGGTTCATGCATGTTTCAGTAAGTTAAATTTAAGACCTTTTAAAGACCAACAGGAATGATTTTTAAGAACAAACTGATGCATTAACAAAAACATTCAAATATTCCCAAAAATTTTAACATAGAAACCTTTTATTGCTTTCAACTTAGCTATGAAGAATATTTAATTTTAATACAAGGACACCAAATTATTTTAATGAAATGGTCATAGGAGACCTTCATATCGAGCAGTGGACATGACTGAACTTTTGTTTTTCTGAGCAGGTGAACAAGCTACTGTATGTGGTGGGGTGTAGCGGCAAAGAGGTTGAAAACATGGAAGTAAAGTGTGCCGTTTTTGCCTGCAGTTATCCCAGGATTGGTAGTTTAACACGTACAAATTNGCTATCAACTTAGCTATGAAGAATATTTAATTTTAATACAAGAACACCAAATTATTTTAATGAAATGGTCATATGAGACCTTCATGTCGACTGCTGTGGACTGTTTCCAAGTGAGTGAAAAAAAATCACTGATATGAAGCCGAGTCATTGAAAACAGACTTTCCCATGTTTAAACCACAAGCAGTGGACATGACTGAACTTTTGTTTTTCTGAGCAGGTGAACAAGCTGCTGTATGTGGGGGGGTGTAGCGGCAAAGAGGTTGAAAACATGGAAGTAAAGTGTGCCGTTTTTGCCTGCAGTTATCCCAGGATTGGTAGTTTAACACGTACAAATTGTGGTAGCAAACTAAGCACTTCATGAAGACAGATTGTGTCAGCGTCTGATTACTGTGCTTTACTCTGTTTATTTACACAGCCAACACGTGTTGGGAATGATTGAAAGTATAAAATAGTAAGACTTGACAAAATAAAATTTAAGACTTAGAATGAAAATCTGGGTGTTTTTAAGACTTTTTTAGGCCTAAAATTTTGATTTTCAAATTTGAGACTTTTTAAGACCCTGCACAAAGCCTGATTGTTTGAACACAAAATAATTTTACAACCAGAAAAATCACCTCTTTGCTTCCTCCGTTACATTCCTGGAAGTACTTGTGTCCGAGCAGATCTCGTGCGAATGAGGCCATTGGCTGAATGTACCGAGCAGTGATTTCATCCAGATCCTCAAATTCCTTCAGAGGCAGTTTAAAAACACACTCTTATAAAAAAAAAAAGCAGGAGCCCCAACAACAGATTCCCTAAAATATGTTCTGGTTTGATGAGCTGAAGATTTCGCTGCTAACGAGAGGAAAAAGTGACTACTCACTTCATTGTTGATCCAGAGAGTGTGGCCTAAACTGAAGGCGTTCTCTTTGCCTTCTTCTCTTACGTCTACATGCTGATAGATGCCGTCAGCCACCTTCAAACACAGAGTCAGAGCACAATTAACTCCTGACAACTTAACATATTTGAGTTATGTTTATATTTTTCCCTTTTCCAACCAAATTATCTTCCARTTGGATTGAAACTTGTTTTCATTTTCTTACTTTCCAGGTGACGGTGAGATGGTTCTCTCCTTTGCTGCTGGGCCTGATGATGAGGTCCCCCTGGTCCAGAGTCTCCATCATCTTCTCTGCTTGGCTAAAACTGATATTGTGGAAGTTGGGGTGGGCGATCACRCGCTTTATATACGCTGAGGAGACAAAACATAAACTCATACATGAATAATTTCTTCTGATTAATGATGTGAAATTGAGCAAACTACATAAAAGGAGAAAAGAGGAGGTGTACGTGTTCTCTGTTGTTTCTTTTTGAGCTCCTCCTCCTTTTTCTGGTCCTCAGCCTCTGTGTCAAAGTCGTAGTAGGTGTCTTTAGGAAGCTTCCACTCGTTGCCCTTGTCTCCCAGATCTGAGGTTCGACACGTGAGGTCAACGTTGAACTTCTCAATGTCGATCTTCATGATGCGGCAGTGAACCGTCATGCCCACCTGAGTGGCAGGGAGAGATTTTTACATGTAACATTAACTGTACAAATAAAAAAAAGTCAATCTGCAACACCTCACCTTGACCCTCTCATCAGGATGTTTGACCACTTTATCACTGAGGAACTTGGTGGGAATAAATCCCTGGACRCCATTATCTAATCTGGTCCTGACCCCGATGGCCTGACCTGGACACAAGCCGCTRTCAAAATGATTCCACACCTAAAGGCAAGGCAGAAAATAAGATGAGTTTTAGCTTAAAACAAACAGTTTTAGCTGACTCTCAACTCACAGCTTATTAATTTAATCCGTTAAAATGAAGAAGTGAGTTTGACTGATGATTTGTTAGTACGGTTTACGAACACAGGGGAACTCATTTACAGTAAAAACTTTAATTTAATTCTTATCTACTAATTGTTATGTGAATCACAATCAGCTAAATATCACAATTACTCATGAATAATTTGTTTTGCCCGATYCTACTTTAGCCCTGAGAATCTGCCCGTTTGAGTACAAGTTGAGAAAAGCAGAAAACTCATTTGGTACCTCACTCAGTTCAGGGAAGTTGTCCTGCTGGCAGAAAGGACACTGCCACAGGCCCGTAGCATCATTCCTAATGGCCTGGTCGTAAGACTCTCCCTGAGGCCGCCGGTGAGCCACACCAGTTACCACGCTAGTTATGAGCTTACCTAAAAAAAGGAGGCAAAAACAAGAAAAGGTTCTCAGATGGGTTAGTTATTTAACACTGATCTTTAGAAAGTTCTATTAAAGAAAGYGTAACATTCAGTATTGTATACCAATATAAAAGGTTTCTGGAGTTTCCTTGGTGAGCAGATTGAAGACCTCCTCGGTGTTGGGGACTCTGTAAGGAACTCTGAGGTCTTTGTACCTGCAGCTCAGCTCAGCACGGATGTCATAAAGTGTAATCCCCTTGTTTCCATAGCCCTACAGGGGCAATGCAAAATAAGAGAGAAGCTAAATAGTTAAAAGTAGGGTTTTATAGTTCAGTTYTACACCACAATAAATGAACTATGATGCCTTCAGTTGTTGATCAAATGCAGTGYTTTATCTGACCAACACTCACCTGTCTCTCAAGCTCCTCAGCAAAGGCATCCAGGTCCAGGTCTTTAAGACGCTCTGGGTTTTCCAGGATCTCCTCCAGTGCTCCGGCTGGGTTGGCGTCTTCTGCAGACTCATCATACTCAAGGGCATCGACAGCCATCTTACGAGCCCACTCATACGTCTCCGGGTGGACACGAGAACCATCCAGTACCTCTATGTAGGAGTCCGTGCTGTCAGGAGGGTTTGAGAGAAGAAAAAAGTAAACAAGTTGATTTATAAGTTAGCAGAGTACGTTCTAGTTCATGAGACTGTTGAATAATGGATGTAACACAAAATGTAAAAGATACCAACCTGTCACCAAGTGATGCTGTGTCGATCTTGATGAAACCGGCACAGTTAATAAAAACTTTGGGACCCATGTGACACATTGTGACCAGCTGTGTTCTGTTCTCAAGACGTGTGTTGTTCTGCTTCAGAATCTGCACAAAACAAAACAAAACAAAAAAACAATTCTATAATAGACCTGTAATAAAAGAAGATTTTGTCATCAACACACAAATTTCTACCTTGAGAAGGTGGGCCCCCTTCCTTGGTCCCAGTCCACAGACATACTGGACCAAACTCTGAGTGTGAGGATGGGAGATGGCCCTGTTCACGTCAACGCCGACCTCGTTGACCCGGTTGATAAATTCACAGTAAAGAGCGCAGAGCAAATCCTCTTTCACCACGTGTTCCTGTGAAACATCAATGTGTTTTTGAAAGACGAGACTAGGTGAGTCTAAATCAGGCGGATAAACTTTAAAAAGGCATAAAGAAACAATCTGACGTATTTATTGAGTCACTGCACCAAAACGTCTCTCGTAAAGGTCTCAGAAACTGCTGTAATGCTGCTTGTGAGGAGACACAATCACTCACCTGCAGGGGGTGTAATTTGAGACACAGGATGTCATCGTCGGTGCTGCAGACCTGAGCGTACTCTATCAGAGGATCCTGAATCTTTCTGGCTATAGATACAGCCTGTCGCAGCAATGGAGGATAATCCCTAAAATCAGTCTGCAGAAAGAAAGACGGCACAGGTGAGCCTCGAGGATAAGCCCAACAGTCCAAAACCACAGATACGCTTCTGTTTAATAAGCTGTGAGMATTTACCTCAGACTTCTTGCTGTTCATGTAAAGCGTAGCCAGTTCGTTATCGACCAGTTCCACTCCCACAGCAGGAAGAGACGACTCCTGTTCCAGCTCRCTGATGGTTCTCTTTATATCCTCCATTATCATCTGAGCATCTCTGTACCCAGACAGCATGTTTTTAACATCTCAGATCTTTTTTCAGATAAAACAGGCTATTTTTATAAAAATCTGGGATAGAGGTGTGCCTCAATTACACTTTAACTAATATTAGGGGTCGACCAATACATCGACCGGCCGATATTTTGGCTAATATTTGTGTTTTTTCCTTGTATCGGTATCGGCCGATACGTTCGTCCGATCCATTTTTTGGGTCACACGAGCGCATGTTGCTGCCCCCTCCCTGGGAGAGAGCAGCTGTTAATGTTGTGAGACAGAGTGCCAACAACAATAAGGGTGAGTTATGAACTTTTAAAGTGTTTCAACTGTCAAATTTAGCTCTTTCTGCCCTCTGTGTCGGAATATGAGGAGGAGAGAACAGCTGTGTTTTGAAGTTTCACATTTGAACGGGAGCGCTATGTTTTTACTTTCACTTTGACACCGGACTGTAATTAGCGTGTCCACGTTGTTTTATTTTTTTTAAATGCTGGAACTGCTCACAGGAGAAGACCTCTTTTGTTCTCCCTGCTGGATTAAAACAAAAAAGCTCTCTGTCTTTTCTCGCTGTTATGTTCATAAGAGCGAGTAAAGAGCTGCCGTCCACATAAACGTGAACCAGACGCTGCTCAGATCACATTTGCTCTGACTGCAGTATAAAAGTCGTGATGCAGTTTTACTTCGGTGTACATTTCAAACTGTGCTCTAAAGTTTACTTCAGCTGGTTTAAATGCATCTCTCCTTTTCTGTGTTCCTGTTTTTGCATAAAAAATGCTTGGATATTAAAACATGGTCATTTTATTTTATTTTATGTAAAGAAAGATATAATCTGATTAATATATAAATAAAACAGAATAAGTAGTATTAGATTAAATAAATCTGTAATTTTTTCTTTTTTTTTTTAAATGGCTGAAAAAAGAAATCCTGTGTGGCAGCACTTCACTCAGTCTGCACCAGACAAGGCTCAGTTAATAAATGCTTCTTTTTGTTTAAATTAAGACTTGTGTAACATTTGTTATCATTTTTACTTTTATCATGTTAATGGAAAAAGAAAAAGCAGTATCGGCTTCAAGAATCAGCCACAAACAATTGGCTGCACGTATTGGTGTATCGGTTAGACTGATGTCAAAATAATCGGTATCGGCTTTCAAAAACCTGTATCGGTCGATCTCTAACTACTATATATGAAAAAATCATCCTCTTACCGGTTTYCCCCCGCTACAGCTACCACATGTGGTTTCTTGCTTGAGAGAAACCTCTTCAGATTTTCAATGTCATGTGCCTGTAGACGGTACAAATGCGTACATGTCTCAAAGATGCATTGAYTAATTTATTCTGGCTGTTTATACAAAACCAAGTTCCTTGGACAGTTCCTTCAACCCTTCCTACTGTCCRAGTTCCTGAAATATCCCAGCACTTTCAAGACCTTGGACAGCTCCACCAGCCCTTCATACTGTCCAAGGTCCTGAAACATTCCAGTACTTTCAGGACCTTGAACAGTTCCTTCAACCCTTCCTACTGTCCAAGTTCCTGAAATATCCCAGCACTTTCAGGACCTTGGACAGCTCCATCAGCCCTTCATACTGTCCAAGGTCCTGAAACATTCCAGAACTTTCAGGACTTGGACAGTTCCTTTATTCCTTCCTACTGGCCAAGGTCCAGAAACATTCCAGCACTTTCAGGACCTTGAACAGTTCCCTCAGCCCTTCACACAGTCCAAGGTCCTGAAACATTCCAGCACTTTCAGGACCTTGGACACAACGCACAGAAGTACAGTCCTGTCTGTACCTTTCTTTCTCTTTCTTCATCTCTGTAGGAGTTCCTCCTCTTCATGAAGTAGGGCAAACGAATAAAGTCCAATACCTCTCCATCCCCGTTGACCAAAGCACAGAAAACTGGTGTGTCTCTGCCAAAGCAAACATCACAGATAAGAAACTAAAACAACTGTTACACAAACATTAGTCATCTTCTTTACCCACACAAGCACAGTAAAAACTATTTTTACACACTATCCTGTTGTTAGAACCAAAAGMCTCCCATAAAAAGAAATATTCTGCAGTAAATATACCTGCTGGGTGCGTAGGCAACACCTAACACTCGTATGCCCTTTCCCTGACTCTCATCCATCAGGTCATCATCTTCCTCCACCTGCTGATCTGGTCTGTAAGGAGCCACTTTAAGCCAGTTGTACAACCGGCGACAACAAGCCTGTAACAACAAAAAAGAGGAGTTGATAGGTTTACAAACTACCCAAATAATAAAAATATGCATGGTTGTTTTAGGCTGTAATGATCATCCATGTAATCCAACAACAAATKACCTTAATGATGCTCTCTTTGGCCTCAGTTATCAGTTTGCTTTTGAGCTCCTTGGCCATCTGAGGGTAAAGGGATTGATTGAGAGATCTCTCTATGGCCAAGGTTCGCTGCCTGTTCCACTCCTGCACTTGGTGACTGAACTCGTCTCTGTAGTAGAACTGCTTGATCTCGTCAAAGTAGGTCTGGTCTCCAGCATACCTGAGAAACAGAAGGAAAACACAGACGTGGCTTTGAGAAAGGAGAGCTTTAACAATTCATGTCACAATTAAAAACACCACCGTTCAGTGACAGAATAAAAAACAAAACATGAAGTTTCTGCTTTTATTTAGAAGAAGTTAAACTCAGAAAACCCACTTAACCAGTTCTGCAGGATGTTTGCAAATGATTAAGCTGTTTGAACTGGTTAAAAGTCTCCATACAGTCTCTCTGAAGTTATAAATTAAAATAAATTGGGACTATTTAATAAGATAATAATAAAGTTAATAATACTTACCCTTTGACACCTATTAGATCTATACAGATATCAATGGAAAGGAGGCCTTCCTCCTCTGCCAGGCACATCTTTAAAAACTGATCTCCATTCAGCTCTTTTACTGGTTTATTCTTAAGATACTTGAAGGAATAGGCAAAATGAGCCTCGTCTATCTCCTGTTGTGACAAAAAGAAGGAAGAATTTATTCAGAAGAGACATTTTCTCATATATATTTGCTCTGAAACCTTTCTGTACCTTTTTGCCTTTCTTTGTAGGTTTGATGTTGATCTTGGCCCTCTCCTGGAAGGTTTGACGCAGAACGTGTCTGACCAGAGGTTCCCGAGCAATCTGCATGGCCACCATGTACCTGGTTCCTTCCAGCACTGCCTCAGCAGTCGGGAACTGACTGCAAACGTAATCTTTTGCCAGCTCCAGCGGCTCTGCGGGGAATTGCTCCGTCTCGTGACGCTGRTAACTGTCTCTCAGATTCTCTCCGAACTGCTCGGGAGTTAATCCAAATTTTTTAGCCAGGCCATCTGTAGGAAAGAAGGAGCAGTAGAAAAGCTTRGCAGTCACAGAAATGAAACCTGAACTCAAGCTTTGTTGTGCTCGTAGTAGAAAAAAGCGACTAACCAAGTCCTACGGTTTGACAGATACTGTACATATCTCTACGAGACGCCAACTTCAGGTCAGGTCCTTTCTGCTCCTCCTCCACCTCAATTTCCAGTTCTTCCTCTTCACCTACAAATGAATTAGTAAACTGTAAAAAAAATATGACATTTCCATCCGTGAGTATTAATGACCCTCATCAGTTTTACCATCTTCAGTAACTTCTTTAATCTTCTTGAGCTTCTTCTTGGTGGCTTTTGCACTGTTTTGCATTTTGGGAATGTCTCGTCCATAGTAGAGCAGGAAGTGATGGTACACGTCACCCAGTTCTTCTAGAGTCTGCACATCTTTCAGCCTTTGACGTGACGAATAAACAAATTTAAATTAACAAAATTTTGTGCTGATTTTACATAACCACTCTTTACTTGGTATGATTAAAACAAAGGACAAGGCTGCGGTGTTGTACCTCTCCATGTCAGCCGTGTCCAGAGGACGAATGCCGTCAGCCAGAGGTTTATCTGGGTCAGCAGATATCTGCTCAAACTGRAAGGCCTGCATCTTCTGAAACAGACGGGTCAGGTTCTGCTTCCTGGTCTTCAGCTGAGTCCACTGTTGAGAAGGGAAAGGTGCAAAACAAGAACAGCGAGAAAAATAAACAAAACACAATAAAATCAGTTCACTTCATCACATTTTCCTTTTCATAAATCTTAAGTGACTTGATTGGAAAATGCTGCAAACAGATTGGCAAAAAATGTAATCTTTTGTTCAGTTTATTATTCAACTTTTATCATTTTCTTCCTAATACAGTCGTTYGAGTCGTGTTTAAGTTAAATGAAAGAAAATGTAAGTTCTAAGCTTTAAACTGAATGAATGTAGCTCTGTAGTGTTTTCAGAAAAATAAAGCGTACCTTTTCATCCCACTGCCACACCTTCCACAGATCATTGATATTCAGTTCTGGCTCCACGTATTCTTTCCTGTAAAAAGCTATGAATGGAACCTGAAAAAACAGTAAAGTAAAAAAATATCATTGGGTCAGATTCAAGGCATTCTAACAGACAATAATTAGAAGCCTGATAACTGAATGAAACTCTGAACCTCAAGCAGYTGGTTTCTCATAAAGTTGAGGGCCTCTTTGATCTTTGCAATGGTGCTGGGCCCTTTCCTGCTGAAGTTTGTTGTTGTTCCTCTGTCAAGATAATCTGTGCTTTCCTGTTGTGGAAATGGTTTTTGTCAAGACAAACAATCAGTAATAAAAAGAATGTTGTGGAAGATTAATAGCCTTGCTTTGTAAATAAAGGYGTTGGGTTTGTACCTGCATAGAGATGGTCAGAGTGGAGAATCCGTGTCTGAAGATCCACTCTGCTTCTTCTTCCAGCTCATCATCCTCAGCAGGTTTAACAGGAATGGATCGCAACTGCAACACAGAAAAATATACGTTAACCCAACATATATTATTGTTTTACTGTTGAACCAACAGACACACACCTGGAACCTCTCAGGCATGTCTGTGGTCCGGATCTCGTTATCCTGGTCGGTCATRTGACTGCTTTCCAGCTCGCTGGGCTCATAGATCTCAAAGATGCTCTTTCTTCCCAGCCTCCTCTTTGTCTGTTTTTTTGGCCGGTCCCAGCCTTCTTCATCTTGATCTTCTTCCTCTTCCTCACCCTGATCATAGGCATCCATGTCAAAGTCAGCAAAGTCATAGTCGCCACCAAAAATCTCCTGAGCTTCCTGGAGGGCTCTGTAGACGAAGGTTTAAAGATTTAAGTGCTTAAATGTTCGTCCTTATTTTAGGTTAACATAGAAACACTTGTACAAACAGATCATGATCCATTAATAATCTTTAAATACGAATAATAGAAAAAAAATTAAATTAAAATAAATAAAAAATCCCACAACTCACGCATCAGTGTATCCTGAGAACTTCTTGCCCCTCTTTTTGGTGATGGGTTGGCCATCATCATCCACAATAAAATCGTCAATATCTGTAGAACAAACGTGAATTTAAATACATGTTTATTTTGGTATTACTTGTTTATTTCAAAACAGGTCCAAGTAATCTTTCTGCCAACCTGACTCCTCCTCCTCTCCTTCTTCCTCATCTTCTGGATGTCGGAGAGGTTCATCAATAGCCTCGCCTTCCTCCAGCTCACGCTCATCATCCCTGTCAAAGATCTCATTTTCGATCAAGTCCTTCTCGTCATCGTCTTCGTCATCGTCCAGTGTTTTTACACGATCGTATTTCTTCTTCTATGAAACAAAACRAGCACAGCACCAAAACTGTAAGCTTACAAATTTTAACATAAAAAAAGATCAAACTTGATAAAAATCCAGCATTATTGGAGCCTAAACTTAAACTGTGATGTCATTCTTTTAAAAYGACACTTACTCTCCTTTTCACTTTGACTCCCAAATTTTCCTCAATTAGGTCAAGATCATCATCATCCAAGTCATCATCAGTTCCTGTAAAAGCAAATAAGACTCTGTAATAAAAAAAAACATTAAAACACACTGCATTTACGCCACTGTTAACACACCTATGACATGATTTCCTGTTGRGATTTTTAAGATTAAAGTTTAAAACTTGTAGACTTTGAGCCAACAGGACAGCAGGTAAAGACATGCACATACACAAACAATTATTTATCACATTCATATTCCATTTATCCCCTAGAGTATTGGCCTTGGGAGGGCGGGGGCTTTTGAACACAGAATGATAATTGACAACCGAAACCTTACTGATATTTATGAAAGAGAGCAGTTTTATCTATTTATTTTTTACTATTATAAAAGTTACAGAACATGAACAAGACTGCAGTTTAATTGGAATTGGTTGAATCTTATATCCTTCCCCTTAAATAACTAATATGTCTCGCTGGAACGTAGGTGTGGTGAAGCCTAATAAATGTAAAAATAACCCGCTTTACATGTGAGCTTCCACATCTTGCTGAAAATGATCTGCTGCGCTCCCAGACAGGAGAAGCCAACTGTGAAATTATCTAGATGATCTTGGGAACAAACAAATGTCTGCATCTTCTTTTCACCTCTGCAGTTAACAAGAAACAAAAGTTTTCTGACTCCAGTGTGATAAAAAACCAACTACGGTTCTTAATATGCATTAATATTCGTTCTGCACAACGTACAGTGGAAGAGAGAAATTATGGAGGAGTTAACCCAGTCACAATATATCAGTTATACACAAAAAAAATACAGAAACTTATTGAGAGTACAATAAAAAAACTGTCAAAATATACTCTCATAACTAATACGACCCCTCAACTTTATGGAATTGGGGGCGATTGGTTCTGTTGGGAGAGGGGTTCTCCCTCCTTGTACAATAGTAGGAGAAACACTGAAAAAACATTCCACATTGAAGATAAATAACTTGCACCTGTAATTATTTATGAGTTCAAATACAACATTTTATGCCCTAATGAGAAAAGCACTGCGCTAATCACTTGCTTTGTTAAAAGATGCTACTGTATCACTGCAGCCTTTGATGAGGCAACTAAAGATGCTACTGAAAATACTGTATGTGCTTCTAATGTGATACTACCTAAAATAGARAGTTTAGAAGCTGTTTAATTATTGACATCTTCAAAGAGCAAWAGCTGAACAGTAATGTCTTTAGAAAATAACACCCGTTGAACCTACTGCGCTTTTTACGTCGATGCCTCACTTCCTCTTCAGAGTCGCTTCCCGGTGCGCTTTCACCTTTCGCTGCTTCCTCCTCCTCCTCTTCAACATCATCTCCATCATCAATCAGTCCACGCAAATTTCCATGCTCATCCTGCTCCTCTGGGTTGACCGTATCATCTTCTTCATCTATTGTGGAATGACAGTGGTCAAAAAGGCCACCAGGTGTAATACACCCACAAGGCTAAAGCATTCAGATTTACCCTCTTCCTCTAGAAACCTCTGAGTCTTCCTAGGTTTAAGGTCCTTCTCTTCAAACTCCTCCTCTGACTCCTCCGCTTCGCTGTCAATGAAGTCTGACATCACAAATGTTCCTAAAGAAAATAAAAAGGTGCAAGATGCATTTAGTACTTCACGATACATGCACTGCAGTGTTCTCACACACACAAAACATATGCAACAATGTTTACAACAGCTTTATGCTTCTATATTTTGWCATGTAATCTGCACATTAACAACACTGCATTTAAGAAATGACCRTGAGTAATACAAATCCCACCATATATGTTAGAGCTTGAACATTCAAACATTTTTTTCCTTAAATTTTGAACTAGCTGCTTCCTTTAGACTGAGAAATACTTAAATGAGTGCAACATAGGTTTGTAAACAAAATGTTAAGTCTTCGGTGCTAAAACGACTTCACAAAATCTGCGTAACAAAAGCAAAATATGCAAAAGACGAGTGTGTCGCAATGCGCACACATCGAAGCTAGTGACCAACAGATTAGTTGGTTTAATGTTGACAAGCGTTACGTAACACGATATGCTATTATTATCTAATGTAAACCAAACTAATATCTTTACGGAAACTGCGAGTAATACATCTTGTAGTTTTACGATCGTTTTGAGCTRAAAATCTCAAATACGAAATGACGCTAATAGGCTAATCCATGTAGCAACATTAGCAAGTTAGCTAGTGACTAACTTTTCAAGCAGATTTTTAGTTACAAGTTCTTTCTTCCAACTTCATGATTAAAATACAATTAGGAATACTAATATATTTCTACTACGTTTGCAAACAATTGTATACAACAAGCTAAGGCCCGTAAACCAACCTCTAATGTTAGCTTGGTAAGCTTAGCTTGGACGACAACAATGGTTAAAGCGAACATTAATTGCGACGGCATTATGTGGACATTCCTCTAAAAAATACCACAACGAAATTAAACTTACTGGCTTCAGAGTGGTGGTATAATCCGAGTATACTATTATAATAAATGACTTATGTTGTGTTTTATGTTTTCAGAGCTTGTAGTACTGAAGATGGCCGAGAAAAACGGCGTGATGACACTTCCGATGGAGACGCGTTTCTTCTTCTTCTTCTAAAAAAAAAAACAAGCAATAATAGCTTCAGACGCACTACCGCCTCCAAGTGGAACATTGTGTAATTCAGAAGAAATAAAATAAAATAAAATAAAATAAAATAAAATAAAATAAAATAAAATAAAATAAAATTGAAAAACGATGTCTCTTACTTTGCTTTCTTGGCTGTTTTAGATTTTGTTTGACTGAACGGTAAAGCACTTCGGCAAACTTGTGCTGTTAATGTGCAACAGTAACAAACCTTAGTGGAAATAGGCAAAGATAATATAAAAAATAATGACTTTCTACTTATTGCCTTTAAAAAAATGCAAGGAGTAGAAAGTACAGACAATTATGTGAAAATGTAAGGAGTAGAAGTAAAAAGTAGGCTGAAAACAAATTACTTAAGTAAAGTACAGATAACCAAAATCTCTACTTAAGTATAGTAACAAAGTATTTGTAGTTATTTTACAACTCTGGGCACAGGATGTCACAAACAATTGGCTGCACGTATTGGTGTATCGGTTAGACTGATGTCAAAATAATCGGTATCGGCCTTCAAAAACCTGTATCGGTCGATCTCTAACTACTATATATGAAAAAAYCATCCTCTTACCGGTTTCCCCCCGCTACAGCTACCACATSTGGTTTCTTGCTTGAAAGAAACCTCTTCAGATTTTCAATGTCATRTGCCTGTAGACGGTACAAACGCGTACATGTCTCAAAGATGCATTGACTAATTTATTCTGGCTGTTAATACAAAACCACGTTCCTTGGACAGTTCCTTCAACCCTTCCTACTGTCCAAGTTCCTGAAATATCCCAGCACTTTCAGGATCTTGGAGCATGTCTCAAAGATGCATTGACTAATTTATTCTGGCTGTTAATACAAAACCACGTTCCTTGGACAGTTCCTTCGACCCTTCCTACTGTCCAAGTTCCTGAAATATCCCAGCACTTTCAGGACCTTGGACAGCTCCATCAGCCCTTCATACTGTCCAAGGTCCTGAAACATTCCAGAACTTTCAGGACCTTGAACAGTTCCTTCAACCCTTCCCACGGTCCAATGTCCTGAAATATCCCAGCACTTTCAGGACCTTGGACAGTTCCTTTATTCCTTCCTACTGGCCAAGGTCTTGAAACATTCCAGCACTTTCAAGACCTTGAACAGTTCCTTCAACCCTTCCCAGTGTCCAATGTCCTGAAATTTCCCAGCACTTTCAGGACCTTGGACAGTTCATTCAGCCCTTCACACTGTCCAATGTCCTGAAATTTCCCAGCACTTTCAGGACCTTGGACACAACGCACAGAAGTACAGTCCTTATTAACAGGTTATCTCTCCTAAAAGCATTTTTCTAAAGGTCAAAATTACTATAACGTCATATTAAAGCAGGAATATTAAAAAAATTAGGACACACTAGTCTACCTAATCATATATAT
>NW_013952559.1:600652-608726 GCF_001266775.1 Austrofundulus limnaeus | reverse complement strand
GTTCTGCACAGACTGCTGTTACCATTCCAGGGCACTAGGGGCGCTGTTGCCTTTTCTTTCCATTGAGCCATTGAACTGAACTGACGTAGCGAAAAAAAACCATACAAATCTGTCACGGAGTCATCGGTGACTGTAGCAGCTACAAGAATGGGTCATTTAAACTCGGACATTTTTGTACGTTTTTCACCAGCCGTGTTATTTATTTTATCGTGTTTATTTGGGCTCTCTGTCGGGACGGAACTGAGCTCTGTTACATGCGGTTCAGTCATTAAACTTTTGAACGTAAAGCACAATGTGAGACTTCACTCTCACGATGTTCGCTACGGATCCGGTAAGTTTTTTCTTTTCTTTCATATTTATATAATGATGTGGAGTAACCCGTCTAATATTMGCTTTTGTAACTTTTATCTGTATAWATGGGTCTGAATTACCAAATCAACTATTAATATTGGATTGTAAGGAATGACATGTCCTGTTTAGTTCATTCTGACCTCATTCAGTGATAGCATTGTTTGCTAAATGATAAAAGATGTGATTATTTGTTTGGGTGATGAATTGAATTAAAGATTCAGTTTGAGATATAAATGGAGTAGAACTAGACGACAGTAAACATTTGGATTTGTGTTAAACCTTCAAATGAACCACAGGATGAGGTATGTAAACCAAGTTCAAAGCTGGGCCCAGGCTGAGGTATAATAAGACTTTACTACACTAAGTTGTGTAAAAACTTGGTATTTTTTCTGTATAATGATTGTGAGTTGCTGTAACATTTTTTAAATACAGTGCTCACACTAAACATTCAGAGAGGATCATTTTGTTATTAATAATTAATTAGCCTCTTTTGCTGCAGTGTATGTGTTTGTTCTTTTGACCTCCTGTATCAGTCCCTGTGTGTGTGAGACAGGCAGTGGACAGCAGTCCGTCACCGGCGTCTCCGTGGTGGAGGACAGTAACAGCTACTGGAGCGTCCGTGGGACGAGCGGCGCCTCGTGTCGCCGCGGGACCCCGGTCAGGTGTGGGCAGACGATTCGCCTGACTCACGTCAACACGGGACGCAAYCTGCACAGCCACTACTTCACCTCTCCACTCTCCTCCAACCAGGTGGGTGCTGGGAGACGTCTGTGAAGGAACAAGGGATTTTAGTGTCAAAAGAGGATTATCCTTCGAGCTCACTGCTGATTGGTAAAGGATATTAATGTGTAAAGGAGGCATTATAATTTCTGGGCTAATTAAAAAAAAGCTGATTATAGAAAWGCTTCAGAAATGTCGCTGAGATGAAGTGTGGTAAAAGTAGATGTGATTCAYATTTTGTTAAACCACATAATCGATTCTTGATTAATTGTTAAATCTTTAGTTTGAAAGCTTGTTTATTTTGCTCTGCTGTGGTCCTTTGTCTTTGCGTGTCTGCAGGAGGTGAGTGCGTTCGGCGAGGAAGGAGAAGGGGACCACCTGGACGAGTGGGCGGTTCAGTGCGGGGGGTCCGTGTGGAGGCGAGACGAGGCCGTCCGTTTCCGTCACAAGTCCACCGAGGCGCTGCTGTCGGTGACGGGGGAGCAGTACGGACGGCCGATCCACGGTCAGACGGAGGTTCACGCCATGTCGGGCCCAACGCAGCACAGCCTGTGGAAGGTCATGGAGGGCATCTTTATAAAGCCCAGCGAGACCCCCACAGGCGCCAGAGACTCCAGTCACACACACCGAGTTCTGAGCTTCACCTCTCTCTGCCTCGCTCTCCACCTGTTTTCTGCCCTGGCCAACAATCCACCTTCCTTTTTCTAAAAAATAAAAACAACTCATCTGGACTTGGACATGGAAATGTAGATCTTAAAACACAAAATGTTTTAAAAGATTCATGTCAAGTCAAAGAAAAGCTGCTTTCTGCAGACAAACATTCACCAAGTG
Organism: Austrofundulus limnaeus; assembly: GCF_001266775.1. Lineage (NCBI taxonomy): Eukaryota > Metazoa > Chordata > Actinopteri > Cyprinodontiformes > Rivulidae > Austrofundulus > Austrofundulus limnaeus. The sequence continues at coordinate 606,824 of NW_013952559.1, read as the reverse complement.
AATCTTGTATCTATTTGGACTGAAAGTATTACACCTGTGCCTTTAAGCACCTGGAAAATGTGTCAAGCTTTAAGCTTTTTAAAACATGTTTTTTTTTTTTTTGTAATTTCTTTAAGTCGTATTGTTCACAACAGTTAAAACAGTGTTCCTAAAGATACGCAGCAGTATTGTTTGTGATGAGTTTAAGGAACTGTTTATTGTCAGCGTTTGATTAATTATTGTGTTTGTGCAATGATTGTGGAAGCAAATGTGTTCAGAAGAGCATCAAACTGACAGTGAATACCTCAGATTAAAGTGTTTTTTTTTCTGCATCAATTTGACTTTTTTTTATTGGAGTTTAAAAGGACATAAAATCTCTAATTAAAGAACTTGGCAGTAAAGAGCAGACCTGAGCAGAGTGTTTGGTGTCTGTCTGCACGACAAGTGCAAGATGAAAGACGAGCAGGAAACTTCAAYACTAATTATTAGAAGATATTTAGAGTTTTTGTGTTTGTTGAAGCTGATAAATAATTCAGTTGTTGATTCCCAGAGAGAATGAATTAAATTGAGTCCTGCGGTTTTAGTTATTTTGCTAACAGACACAAAAAAGCACAAAAACATTTACATGATCACCCGCCTCCTTTCATACAGCAGGAATAATTCATTTGCTCAGGTCTCATCTACTATTTTATTTGGAGTTTTTATGAATGGAAGTTAATTTTTATCAGCTTTTTTAAATTATTTACAGTAAAAAAATTGCATCATTTGTAAACTTTGAAGTATTGCAGTTTTAGATTAATAGATCCAGATTCTATGTTTATAATACGGTTTGAGGAGTTCCTTAAAGCATTATAATAAAAGTCATTTTTTATAAAAATAGTTCTGCTGTTWTTACATGCAGCTGCAGCGGGTATTCACTCAGCTGCTCGTTTAATTAACTTAAAAACGGTGAAATTGTTATAAATATAAATATCAGACTTGWAACTAAGTACAAATACTTCGTTACTGTACTGTAGAAATTTTGGGGATCTGTAATTATTTTTCAGCCTACTTTCTACTCCTTACATTTTTTAAAAGGTAAGAAGTAGAAAGTCATTTCTCTTATTCTGTTTTGGCTTGTTACTGTTAAAAAATACTATCCTGAAAAATTGTGCATCCAGGATGAATTTAATTATAGTTGGATGAGAAATATATACCATTCTGGTACTGTATTCATTTTTACACAATCCATCACAGCTGCATGTTTTTAGAAAAACTTTTTTTTTGGAGGTCACCTCCCAATGAATGTATTTTGGGAAATCAAACTGCTCATTTTTACTCAACACTTTTACTTTTAATACTTAAGTAAATTTTATGCCAGAAATTTACTTATGATAAGTAAAAAAATCTGATACTTTAAGACTTTTATTCAAGTAATATTCTTAGAGGAGTCTTTAACTTTTACCAAAGTAATTTGATGATAGTGTACTTGTACTCAAATATCACTTTGAGGTACTTTATACAACATTGATAAATATCTAACTTGTTTTTATTGAAAAAAAATCTAATTTGTCTCCTTGAACTCTCTTATCTTCTACATCTTTTATGATTAAGTATAATAGTCAAGCTGCATGTTGTCTTATTTCAAACTAAATTAGTTTTATTTAAATATAAAAAGTCTCAACTATAAAATTGTTTGGACTCATAAAAATAATTATTTAAAAAAAGTATAATTCACTGTGTTCATTCATAATTAATAAACCATTTATAACATTTCAATTTGTTTTGTTTCCAGAGATTTTACTTATCTTTCAATGTAAAAAAAAAAACATGCAATGCAAAATAAAAACAATAACAAGACATTTATATAAAAACAAGATTTTATTGCATAAACATATATAGGTGTATATTTATTAATTCCTTTCTCTTTTTTTTTAGATTAAACAGGTTAAACTTTTGCATTTTAAATATCCGTTCAGTTGGTAACTATTGCTGTTTTCTTTCTCCGTTTCTAAGCAGCATGCCAAAGTTGTTTTACATATGTGTTAATTTTTTTATATAATATATAAAAGGCTATATATTTATCCCTACACAATCTACAGTTGGTAAAAACATGTTTTGGTAAAAAGAAAGGTTAAAAACCATGAAAACCATGAGCTGGTCCTGCCCTGTTGCAGATGTGTAACAATGTAAACTTTAAAAGAGAGGAAAACCCCTCACTTGGTCATGCAGTGGAACTGTTGGAGGGAGTTGAGACAAACGCTGGGTCCAGATGGACCGTAAGACCCGTGTGCTGAGAATTAAGACAAATCGACTCATGAGGGGGTTTGTAGGAGACTATGAGGCAGTGAGGAGACTGTATTTAAAGTAAAAGTGACAAAAACACATATCAGATCCACAGCGAGGCCCACAGAGAGCTAATGTCAATCAGAGATGATGATGATGTAACCTTGTATTTGCATATTTATGAAAATGCCCTCTTTCCGCTCTCTGATTTGATTAATCGCTGGTAAATGGCTATTACAGTAGAAACAGGAAAGTCAAACGTGTGACAGTAGTTCATACATAATTACACTGAAATCAAGGCTGTGCCACCAAAAACCTAAAAGGAAAAAAAAAAAACCCTGAAAGAGTTGGATTCTCTTTCATTTAACATGAAAATCTAAACAACATGCAGAACAATTTACAGTAGTATACATGTTTACCACGACCAGACAAAGATTGGTTTGTTCTTTTCACAAAATCATTCAAATAACTTTCATGTTTGCAGTTTTTCTTAAATTAGACAAAAGAAAAAGAATGGGGCAGTTCAGGTTGTATGTGGAAAGATTATAAACAATCAATGTCTTACCTGCTGTTGATAGTGAGTCAAAAATGGATTCCTGCCTTCTTAATAAATGATTACAATCTGAAAAAACGTAAGTATTTCATACAAATAAGCTCTGATATAAATTTGGTAATTTATGCAGAATCCTGGTTGCAAATAGCAGCTAGCTRCAGAACATCCTGTGCAGGCTTGAGTTACATGTTTGGATGTTATGATTTATGTTTTCCCATTTTAGATTCATTGGTTGTTAATTTCCATTGGAATTGACTTTGTTAGATATTCTTTGTACCTTTCCAGGATGTTTTAGTTTCTCTTCAGCTTCGCTGTTAGACACACCTGTTATTCATTTAGTAATCTTCTCATCCACTGTTTTTTTTTATTTTTATAATTGTTATAATCCTCACTTCTGGTTTTGTTTGAAATATTTTGGATTTATACCTGCCTTCATACCAACAACAAATCCATTACACCTGGGACATTTTTATTTCTATCAGAATATCTTATAATGTGAAATTGACAAAAGTGTATATAATTATAAAATAGTTCTCACATAAATTATACATTTTTTTCAGATTGGAGTTAATTTAAGATAAAGATGATCCGCTTTGATTTTAGTACCACCTAGATTAACTGTTTGCTCAACAAGTCTGTCAGAATTAAACAATTTCTCCAAAGTGAGAGTGTTTAAAAGCTATCTGCAGCAGGTAAGATGATAGCTGTTTATAGCCTTCCTCAGTTCAGGTGAGCTGAACTACTCCTGTAGTTTACAGTCCAATATTATGTCAAGGGAGCATTGTGCAAATAAATTCGGATAAACTGATGTTCTGATGTAAAGTCGGGAGCAATGAACAGATGCAGCACCACATCTGCAAATTTAATTTAAATATTGCTCCATGCACTTATGGGAGTCTAAAAACTTGGAAATTTGCTTGAATATTCAATTAATTCTTAGACATTAAATAAACATGTCACAATCAGAAATGATTCTGCTTAAAAGGCCACATTTTAAAAGAACAAAGGGTTTTGTCATAAGTAACTTTGATGGATTTGACCAAAATTCACTTTCTTTTCGATTCCAACCATAAAACAAACCCTCAGGTGTTGCAGAACAGCAGGCATATTTTTATTATCCAGGACTGAGCTGCAAAGTGTGCGTTGTGGAGAAAGATGAATTCTTCACAGAGGCAGAACAAACTAAACTTGCAGCAGTGACACAGAACAGATGAGAGCTCAGTTTTACGAAGGATTCTAGCTGCAGTTTTTCATTTTCACCACTAGAGGGAAACCTTTCCCCAAGAACATTTCAGCTCTCCTGTCTCTGGCAAAACTCACTATATTTGTCCTTTTATACATTCTGCTTTTTGAGAGGAGTAATACATTACACAAGCTAAGTAGCACTATATATACAGGGAAATCCATGGGGAGGTAATGGCAGTGTATATACAAAACTGGCATGCTTTTATTTTTACCAACGTGTTCTTTTGTGATGCTGAGATRAAACTCGTTTTCTTTGTTTTTTCTTCTTCACTTCCTGATATTTTACACCTCTCAGGCAGCATGAGCGACTCATATATGCGCACAATACTGTCTTTTACGCACCACACAAGTGCAGCATGGCTAATCCGTCAATACTGAAGAGCGGCAGCAGAGCAATGGCTCTTAAGTGGTCCCTCACTGAGTTTCAAGTTGTGCTTCCTCCAGATACATGTAAAGATTTTCTCATATGTTGTACACAGAGCAGACTGAGCTGAGGATGTATAAATGCTCCACAAAGAATGTGACACTGACACACAGCTACATGAAATGTGAAGAATCTGCTGTGACCTTTAGTGCTCACATCCACTCAGTCCACCTTTTGGAGGGAAAAGACGCCGTCGTCAGCAATCATTGTGTTGCTCTTTTTTTAAAAACTAGGAATAGCTCAAAGCACCTGAAAAACACCCAGAATAAGAAAATCAAGTTTAAAGGGTGGTTTTTGGTCAAAAAAACAGCAAAGCAATTTCTGTTCAGTGTCATTTTATAAAACCCACATTTCTGTTTCGCAGTTCAGGTTTCTTGTGAGTCCAAGTGACGTTTCCATTGCTGAACATTTCATCCACTTCACAAAGAAAGCAAATAAACAAAACCAATAAATAAATAAACTCAACTTTTTTTTTCTTTAAACGAAGTTGGTCCAGCTTTGGCTGCGAAGACAAATACGTGAGGTCATGGCTGTTTTTGGTCCACCTCCCATGCTCACAGTGCAACTGTTTTTGTTTTTTTTCTTTTCACTCCATGCCGTTTCGCAGCATCTGATTGGCCGCGATGAGCATGACACTGATGATGAAAGCCATGGCGAAGGCGCAGATCAGGCTTTTCCTGACGCACGTCTGCCGGTTCTTCTTCTTGGGATGGACTGTAATATGAAAAAGGAACAAATGAGTGTTATTTTGTTAACAAATGCTGTTTAATGACGCGTAAAACTCATTTAGCACATTCTGTTCTGCACTTCTAGACCTGAAGCATTGGCAGATGTTCACACAGGTCCTGAAAGGAAATAAAAGATCCAACTGTTTAATAAAAAAATAAATCCAAGTTAGCCAATCTAATCTGAGAGCCAATGAAAAATACCTTGTGTGAAAATAAAAATGGAGCCAAGTAATTTCAGCCAATGAGAAACAGAAGGCCTTCTGKTTTAAATAAACAGGCATCTGTTGAACTTCACAGCATATTTATGGAAATTCATTATTACAAGAACAATGCATGCTTTAAAGGAAGTCTAAAACTGATGCTAATTAGACCAAAAAAGATTACAGTCTCTACAGGGTGAGTCAAAAGTCTCAGGACACCCTTTTATTTCAGAAACRTAAAATGCAGTTGTCAAAAGTCCAGACAGAAAGCAATGTTACATGGTCAATTTTCACCCGCTTCAGATGTTATCCTTTAAATGGACGTTATTAGCCGTTATCAGTCCCATAGAATGGCTTCAAATTGTCAGCTGGTTAGTATGAATCATAAAACCACTAAGGTTTTTTTATGTAATCTGGTTAATATGAGGCATAAAACCACTAAGGTTTTTTATGTAATCTGGTTAATATGAGGCATAAAACCACTAAGGTTTTTAATGCAATCTGGTTAATATGAGGCATAAAACTGCTAAGTTTTTTAATGCAATCTGGTTAATATGAGGCATAAAACCACTGAGGTTTTTTATGTAAAGTGGTTAATATGAGGCATAAAACAACTAAGGATTTTTATGTAATCTGGTTAATCCATCCATCCATCCATCCATTTTCTGTACACGCTTCTTCCTTTATGAGGCATAAAACAAATAAGGTTTTTTATGTAATCTGGTTAATATGAGGCATAAAACCACTAAAGTTTTTTATGTAATCTGGTTAATATGAG
>NW_013952559.1:597929-600642 GCF_001266775.1 Austrofundulus limnaeus | reverse complement strand
AACCACTAAGGGTTTTTTATGTAATCTGGTTAATATGAGTCATAAAACCACTAAGGGTTTTTTATGTAATCTGGTTAATATGAGTCATAAAACCACTAAGGGTTTTTTATGTAATCTGGTTAATATGAGTCATAAAACCACTAAGGTTTTTTTTATGTAATCTGGTTAATATGAGACATTAAACCACTAAGGTTTTTTATGTAATCTGGTTAATATGAGACATTAAACCACTAAGGTTAATTTTAGAGAAAATGACATGGGTTACGATAAAGTACACCGGACTCCAGCGGTAGCAGATTGTTGCATTCCAATGTACATGGCACTGGTAACCCACTAGAGGGCACAGTTGGGACAGTCTGAAGCCATTCTATGGGACTGATAACCATTAATAACATCCATTTAATGGACTGGTAACATCAGAAGTTTGCTGACTGCTGGCTACCTTTGAACCCTTTTCCCCTCCACCTGAGATGCCGTCATTTTGTGGGTAAAATAATCAACTTGCATTATGGGAGATGTAGTTTATGATCAATACTGGCTTTAAAACAGCTTGTTTATTTTAAGACATTAACACACCTTTGAAGCTCTCATGGGCCACATAAAATGCCGTGGTGGGACATATTTGGCCCACAGGCCTTGAATTTGAAACAAGTGTTCTATACAAAGTAACTGACTAATTATTATTCAGATTAAAAAGTGTCTTGGAGCTCAAACGCGAAAAGTTCCAATTTTATTGACAAGCATTTTCCTGTTGGAGTAAATAATTAATTTTTTGTCTTGATTTCACCGTTCTTCTTCTAGGATGTGTAAAAATCGGATTATTTTCTAAAATATTTTTTCGCAGAAACATAAAAATATATAAATGATTCACAGATTGCTAACTGAAGTGCACAACAAGAAAGAGTGATGCTAAAATATTGTTGAACCACGGCAGAAATATGTAAAATATTTATTCTTTTTTTTTTTTGGTTGAACTTTGATAAAGATGTTGGATTTTCATATTTCAGATTGGCTCTCCAGGGAGCCAAGTGTTGTTTGATTGAAACATGAAAAATGAAACAGCAGCTGAGATTTCTGGGTGTCTTGTTGCTGCGGTTCCTATCTGTGACCCAGATTATCAGCCAAAAGCGTCTCAGGTGTAAAAACTATGAATGCACAAGAGGCGCAGGCTGGTTACAAACTCACACAGCTGCAGCCACTTTAAAGAAAATAAAAAAGGCAAAAACAATCAAATCAAGACAGAAGTTTTGCTCTGCTCCACAAACTTTCAGTGGCTGAAAAAAAGGAGAAGATCTCCAGCAGCTACAGCAATGACGGAAAGTTTCCCTTCTCACGTCTCAGCCTGTTGGAATCACGCGTTGCATCAATAAATCAGAGTCAAAGCTCTGCCTCGTGGATCTAAAGGGAACCGTGAAAGGTGCTGAGGTCCCACCGGAYGGGCAGAGGATGGGAAAGAAGCCAGCATGAAAGAAGGAAGACGAGGCCGTGGGATGAGGGTTAAMTGTGGAAGGAGAAAAGAAATCTGCTCTCTTTCTTTCCTGCTTTTAAATTCTCCTCATTTCTTTCACTTCCTATAAATCCAATCATCCCTTTACAGCCAAAACTTTGTGAAAGAGAATGTCAAGTCAGCAGATTCCCGATCCTCTTATCTTCTCTTTAACTGACCCGTCTCCATCATTTCCTCTCAGAGCTCTCCTAAAGGTCTCCCTCAGACTGCAGACCATTACCMAGAGGATTCATTAGGACTTTACAAGTTTTCTACTGCAGCTGACCTGTCTCTCCCAATTTGACATGATAGATTTATTTTCTTTTATTTTGTTCTCTGCAGAAACCTTATTTGAAAATCTTTACTTTTGACAACACAGTCAGGTTTAGGTTTTGAACATAACTTTGTTTTAAAACTTCTAAAAAATACATCTTTTTATCATGTCGCAATGTGAGGTTAAGAATTTTTTTTAATTATTTTAATCAGCAAAGTACTGCTTACAGCTTTAGGAAGCAACTGAAAACATATTATAAAACCAATTTCTCTTTTGGATAGATGTATGTGCATATTTATGAATGTTGAGATGTTATTGTAAATGTAGAGATATTGTGTTTTTATGTACTGAATGTGAATGTAGAGATGCTATTGTTTTTTATGCATTAGAGTATCATAGTATCTAGGACTAAGTAGATTAAGTTTGTGAATTTTTGTTTTTGTAAGGAAAATTTAAAATATTTCCATATTGAAAGCTAAGCTTTGTGTTTTCTTTGAAATACTGAAAGGTGGAATGTGTTGTTTTAATGTTTTATCTGTAGTGTGATTTCTTAAATGTAATTTGTCTTTTTTTAACTGACCCCAGGAAGAAAAGCTGATGCAGCATGCTGGTGATGGGGATCMAATAAATAAACAAGTGAATCTTTCTTCAGAAAAATATATTTATTCCTGCTGTTAAATATCACTGAACTGGTTCCAGAACCATAATAAGAATCTTAGTGTGAATCCTAAAAACACAGTTGGCTTTCTCTGGAAAACAAAAGCAGGCTGACAGAGAGCCAGAACACAAAGAAAATAACTGTGTCGATGAAGAGATTAAACAGACGAGGGGAATAATTAACACTTTCCTCACTTTAGTGTTACTCTTATATTTTAATTATTATATGAAATTATATTTTATTTTTCATGCTTTAGTGATGTGTTACACATATAAACCATACTGTGTGTGTATAT
>NW_013952559.1:592043-596372 GCF_001266775.1 Austrofundulus limnaeus | reverse complement strand
CACCTCTAGTAATATATTTACTGAGAAAAATGGTGACGTGTTCAATACTTATTTTACCCGCTGTGTATACTTAGCACAAAATGCAAGGAAAATGTTGTTTGGTAGATTGTTTCTTTTATAAATCTTATATGAAAAGCCTGTCAATGTCCCTTTAAAATGGTGTCACATTTGTAAGGAACATGCGTCTGTGGGATGAGCAGTAGAGCTGAGTATGTGGGTTGTGCACATGGAAAATTATCAAAATTTTTTTTAAACAAACTGTTTATTTTGCTGTTGTTAAAGACACTTGATTTGATCTTCGCTATAAAATTTATTACCAAGAAGAAAAAAAAAATCTGCCAAACACAAATTTTCTTAATTTTCGTGCTGATTTTACATAAAAACCAATCAAGTATCCATATTAACAGTACGAGGAGGAAAGTTTGAGTGCGAACGGCTTCCTCACCTCCTTCATACTCAGGGCAGTTCCCTGAGGTTTCGTTGAGGCTCTCCTCCTCGGTGATGATGATGTTCTCGATGTCCTTCATTGTCAGGTGGTCCCTGAAGGCGTGGAACAGCACCTGCTTGAGCTCATCCAGAGACAGCTGCTGCATGTCAAACTGCAGGGGCACACACAGATCAATGCAGGCGTCCATCAGCAAAACTTCCTTCAGGAGGGCAAACTCAAAGACGACAAGGACTTTAATCGTGCAAAAGATGCAGGGATTTATCACATGTATGTCACATATAGTGTGCTCTTTTTGAGTGTCTTATTCTGTAAACGAGAAACCTCAGTGTAATGACTTTGCAGTTAATGCAGAAAAATTGGCACATTTACATCTTTAGTGTGTGGCTGCGAGGACGTGTTCCTGATTTATGATGCTGTCACCACTTTCCCACCTGATGTCGGCGTCTTTGTCTCTTCTTGTTCTTTTGAAAAGCCACGTCCTTGCTACCCTCAGCAGATTGCCCCCCCCCCCCCCAACAAAAAAAAAAAAACATCCTTAAACCCACTACAGTACTGTGTCGAGACTATTTACATCCCTGACACCCTTAAATACATGCGGTGGCACGGTGTAACACACAACAGATGGAGACACAGAGGCAGACGTGGCCAGGAAGGAGATAGAGGAAGAGATGAAGCAAATAAACGGAGGAAAGAGAAGCAGAAGATAATAGTGAAAGATGTGAAAGAGTAAAAGAGTTGATCATGATTATTTGTCTCACACATTCTCTTCTTGACAAAACTGACAAAATATTATTGTAATCAATKAAAGGTCAAGCATTTCTTGCTCATCAACCTTTCAAGCCATAGTTTTATACTAAGATCATCTTGTGTTGAGAAATGATGKAGTTATRGSGATTTTAGTGAAACCTTGAACATTTTATTATACACRATCTCATGCATTATTGTGAGAGTCACACAGTGTGTTGTGAAACACTCCCAGCTACTRCCATAGTAAATTTTAGCTCCAAATCCGAACAAATCCCTGAAATATCACYGTTTTTGYGTTGATAAGTTGTGGCGACCATCTTGAATTGGGTGATTGGTACAATCAGTCTCATTAAGATCCAACCAGTGGTTTATGAAATATTTTGCTAACACACRGACAGAGYTGGCTCCAATAATTAATGACAACTTTTCAAACACAGATTTTGTGCTCAGAAAATGAGATGGAGAACAATCTTTGCTACCTCATCAAATTTTAGGACGTTATCTGTAAAATTGACAGAGTTAATGTAAATTTTGTGTTGAATTGTGGCCTCCTTTTTGAATCAGGTTGCTTTTAGCAGCTAATTAGTGTAGATGAGCATCCAATAATTACTTTTGTTGTGAGCTTAAATAAAATTTGACCAGTGATTCTTGAGGTATTTTGGTAACAGACCGACACAAACACACAGACAGAAGCGAAATCATTAATCACCCACTTTTAGTTCACTGACAGTAATTAAAACTGGTTGCAAACAGATGTAATTCTGCATAAATACAAATACAGTAAATATTTGTTTCTAAAACTAGATGCAGCTTAGTGGACTTGTCCACATTTTATCCACCGAACAATTTATGCTAAAATAAGGGTTTTCTAGTCATCTTACTGAGGGCTTGAGTTGAAACTTAATTTATCATCCAAAAATTGCTAAATTTGTGGCAAAACTCTGAGATTGTTTCAACAGCTTGTTTTCCAAGACTTTACCATCAGATTGATGCTGTATAATGTCTTTCCTTTACAAAGCAAGCTGTGGACCATTACCAAGATATTTATGCACTAACTTTGAAAATACATTTTATACAGCATATATATGATGGAAAATCCTATTAGCCTTTCTTTTCACACAATGTGGAAACTGCATTTTATTTTACTGGAACAGATTGTTGTGAATACGCATTTCTCCTTCTTGCTGCAAACGTCTTCTGATTTTCCAACTGGTGTCACTTTTTTTGAGTGATTTATAGAGCAATTATGGAAACATGCATTTGGATGCTTACTCCTACACATACAGGAGCACTGGAACAAAAACAGACACAAGCAACATGGATATCAACCCAAGAACACATCACTAGATATGAATGGTTTCAAATTAGACAAAAAAAAAATAAAAATAAAAAACACCGTTGTGTTTGTCTTTGTTTTGGGATTTGTTGTTGCTGTTTTATGGGCTTCTCCTTCCCACTCACACACAGTCAAATGGAACAGTCGGTGGTTATAGTAAAAGAGAATAACTCTAAGAAATTGTGTTTCGCGTTGTCCCCATTCTTATTTGTGCAGAATTTGCAAACAAGCAGGAATGGCAAAAATACAACAACAAAAAAGAAAGAAAGAAAAAAGCAGTGCAATCTGACACAGCAATCAAAAATAAACAAATCAGAGATGCTTAGCCAGAAATGAAAAACAAACATCCAATCACAACACGGTCTGAATCCACTAAAACGCGGTTGGTACATCACCAGTGTTAGTTCTGGAATCTGGTGTCATTCCCAGTAAAACTAATACCACAGATGGATTAACAGAGAATCAAATTAATCCCAGTTGATGAATTATTATTTGTTCAGACTGAATAAACAAACATTAGTTGCTCCAAGTGCTGCTGAGTCATTTTGTCTCACYGTCTGATGTTTTTAATACAAATGTCTTTATTCTGGTGAAGAATCCTAACAAAATCAAAGTAAGGCGAATGGATTTCTTTTTGATTCTCGAAGTTGATTTTTCCATCCAAACTGGATGGCGCGTTGTTCTCGGTGACAATGAGGGTCAGAATTGAAGCGATTTGATGGATTTGTGGCTTAAACCAAAGAGCCGTGGTGATCAATGTGCGGCGCTGCGAGGACGTGGACAATGTGTAGCTGGCTGTCAGAGATAGATGGAGGTGGGCAATAAAGTACAAATGAAAGCAAGTAAAACGAGTCAGATTATTGACGTGTTTCTCAAGAGTAAGTTTGACACATAAACACTTAACGTGAAGGGTGGACGGATCAGACGAGTCAATATTGATTGAGAGATTCGAGCATTTAGAAGGAGTGAAGACTGTTTTTTTCAGTCTTGCTGTGTCAAAGCTCAGTGGCCTAAGAAGGACACACCGGAGCCGTCCCTCAAATCGGACGAGAAGCAGGACATATTTGTGGGTCGCACTTGGAGGAGCCTTCAAATTTGGACAGCCTTCATGGCATTGCTGTGACATAATCGCACTGAAAATAATAACTTGTAAGATGTACTTGAAAAAAATCCTCATAACAATTTGCACTAATGTTTGTTTAGTAAATTTAAATGCTACAAATTCATGTAATATTTACTCATCATCATCTAGTAAAAGTTAAGAATAGAGTTTAAGATTTATGAATAAATCACGTAAATTTAACTTAATTAAATCTTGTACCATAAACTTGATCATTTACTTGAGCATTTAAATTTACTTAATCATTAGTGCAAATTGTTACAAGGACTATTTCAAATAAATCTTACAAGTTCTTTATAACAGTGCACATGCATTAAGCACAATACTGTATTGTAGCATGACACCTCACAGCTACAGAGAGAGGTGTAGCTCTTGTTGTAGTTCAAGACTTCACCACCAGGTKGYAGTTTTGAAGAAMCTTTATTGGATTCTTCTTCATGAACAACACAGACAAAGTGAAACTCACAGGTCTTATTAATGACCAGGCCTACCACTCTTACTTATGGTTACTTCTGCTGAACGCTTTAACACAAGTTAACAAATAATGAACACACAAATTAGAGTAACACAACAGACTAATTGCTGAAAGAAYRATGTTAACCAATTCCCTAAAATGTTTTAACAACAACAAACATGAATCCTACCCACAATCCTCCACTGCAGTCACATGACAAACAG
>NW_013952559.1:577769-589518 GCF_001266775.1 Austrofundulus limnaeus | reverse complement strand
ACACACACACACACACACACACACACACATGTTTTTATATCTTTGTGGGGCCCGTCCATTGACTTCCATTCATTTTTTGGTAATTTTACATCCTAACCCTGACCCCAAACATAAGGCTAACCTCAGAGGTACCTACCTGACCCTAAAACTAACCTAAACTCAATTAACACGTTAATCCTAAACCTAACCCCTGTCCCAAAACCAACCCTTAACTAATGAGAACCTGGCTTTTGTCCCCATTAGGAACACTGGGTTCTCACGAGACTATGTGCACCAGGAAAATGGTCAAAAATAGTCCCCATGACAAATTGAGAGTTTGTTGTCAAAAGTCTTTCTCTGAATGAACTCATGTGTGTGACTTGTGCGCATGAGAAGTGACGACTAACAGGGAGACAGCAGGGACCGGGGACACATCAATCAGAAGAATAGGTCCTAACACACCGTCCCCCCTGTCCACTCCCTTATACAGCACAAAGTGGTTTTGTCAGTCCTCCACCTGCTTTGTCCTCTGACCTCTCTCTCTAAAATGTCACAAAAAGCGAGAGCCTGAAATAACATTTTGGTTAATTTTGCAACATTTCTTCTCAGTTTCTGTCTTGTCAGTTAAAGTAAAGTTTATCTTCATCTATTTTACCTAAAATACTCTGTTTATCCTAACATTTATGTATTCATGGACAAATTACAGTGATACACAAAAAAGGTGTTAAAAAGTAGAATTTGCAGAACAAAGTGATTCAATGTGGCTTTATAAAAGACAAATGAAACCAGATGTCTAATCCAGTGGTTAAATAATGGGTGTTCTTAACTGCAAGTTCCTAGTCCGTGAATGTTCACTGACATTGGCAATAAAACAGATTCTGACTCTGATTCTGAAATACACCATAAACTCACCCAAATGAGCAAATTCTGTGAGATTCCACATTTTATACTGGATACCATTTTGGGTTAATTCTGTGATTCTGACTGCAATTTGCACATTGCGTAAATTGTGGGGCCCTACATATCTCAGTCCTATTTTTATTTTTTATTTTTTACAAACCTGGGAAATATTTCCTCATACCTCCTGTAATATGCTTGTACACCCCTGGTTGAGAATCACTGCTTTAGACAGTGTGAAGGACTGAAGGAACTCTCCAAGGTCTTGAAAGTGCTGGAATGTTTCAGGACTTTAAACAGTGTGAAGGACTGAAGGAACTCTCCAAGGTCTTGAAAGTGCTGGAATGTTTCAGGACTTTAAACAGTGTGAAGGACTGAAGGAACTGTCCAAGGTCCTGAAAGTGCTGGAAAGTTTCAGGACTTTAGACCAGTGGTTCCCAACATTTTTTGATTTGTGTACCCCCTAAGCTATTTTTGCCATACCACTAGTACCCCTTCAGTCAAACATAATGATGATTCTCCAAAACTATAATGTACTACCCCAAGGGATACACGTACCCCTGGTTGAGTATCATTGGTCTAATGTACGTCAGTTTGCTGAAAGTAAAGAAACAAACTGACTTTTTGTGTCCTGTGCTCCAGTAACTCCACATATAACTCTGCACTGCAATAAACACACCAACAATATGGCTTTTTTTCTTAAGAGACATGGTCCAACTCAAACTCCATGGTTTCCTGGAAGAAGCTTATAAACCTAAAACCCTCACCACATTTGCATTGTATCTTAAGTTTTTCTTGTTAATGTGTGTTGGGTGATCACAACAAATAGCTATTTTAGAGTATTTTACATAAAGAAACTCAACAGATTAAATGATTAAGGCTAGTTTAGCCAACACTCAAGAAGAAGAGTTTGCTGTATTTTGAAAGGCTACGGAGGATTCTGAATCAGTAATCAGACAAGACATCTCCGGACTGTCAGAGTATAAAGACAGGACTTCTGGGGATTTCTTTGTGTGTCACAAAACCAGAGATGGGTGGAGAACAGAGGACCCAGGCACGAGGCAGCCTGGCCTCATGCCTGCTTTTGGATCTGAAAAACAAATCTAAACTAAATCCCAGAAACCCTGGAGACCACGGCACTGTGATGTTTTGCATCGGGCCTCCATGACTCAGTGTTGTTCTGGCAATTCACACAAATGCTTGGATGGAGATCTGGGTAGTTTGAAAGACGAAAGAAAAAAATGTTTTGGCTCTTGGCCATGTTCCTCATTTGATTTTTTTTGAGCAACAATCTCCTTTGCAAAGAGGACAGCTAAGAAGAGCTCTTAAGAAACATATTTAATTCAGTTTAGTTTATTTATGGAGAGCCAGTTCATACATCTAAGAGCGCTTTTCAAAAACAGTAAAAAGGTTCATTTCAGTCTAGTTAATTGAAACAGTCTGATTAACAAATTATTCAAAACGATTGCAATTGAATTTAAATAAAAAACACTCGACAGCAGTCAAATTTATTAGAACAAAGCACCAGTTTGTAAGAAGTTGTTTCTATAAGGATGAGATATATTGTAATGCATTGTATACTTGTCTAACTAAAACCTCTCTTGACCAGTTACAGTCTGTGCAGAATGCAGCTGCCAGGCTCCTGACTAGATCTTCTAAGTTTTATCATGTGACTCCACTGTTAATGCAATTTCATTGGCTTTCATTTCATTATCGAGTGAAATTCAAGATTTTGGTTTTGACTCGGCGAGCTCTGCGTGGTCGGACACCACACTATATTTCTGAACTTTTACATTTTTACACTCCTGTCAGGGCTCTGAGGTCATGTAATAAAGACATGCTGATTGTTCCTCGGACAAAATTAAAGACTAAAGGAGACAGAGCTTTTTCGTCTGTGGCTCCAAGGCTTTGGAACTCTCTACTTCTCAATTTAAGATCAGCTGACTCTGTGGACTCCTTTAAAGCTCAGTTAAAAACTTATCTTTTTAAATCTGTACTTGTTTAAATTTACTCTATTTTTATTTTATTTTATTTTATTTTATTTTATTTGTTTGTGTTTGTTGAAACACTTTGTGATCCCTATCTTGAAATGTGCTATACAAATAAAGTTTTACTTAGTTACTTACATATAAAGCGGCAAAAAATTTGTAATCTTTCAGAAGAGATGAAAAATTTGTTAAAATATTTCAAATTGGAAACTTTCTATGGGAATTTATGGTTATTTATAAGAATTTATTCAGTGTCGCACAACTTTTAGAAAATATTAAACTTAATTAGTTCTTTTTTTGTCATTGTTTTTTGTTTTTAGAACAGAAATAATTCTGGTATACTATGTTTTTTCTTTGTCAAATCGCACACTACAAAAAGGTCATTAAAAAGTCTGAATACATGAACACGAAAATGCCAAATTTCCTTCACACATTTCATACTTTAGATTTATTTTCTGTCATTACACTCACATCTTTAAAATTAAATATAAAAGTTGCTTTACACTTACTCAATTCAGCTGAGTGGAAATTGTTGACATGATTTGTTTAAGTAAATCCAAAAATCAGTTTTCTGAGTGTATATCTACATAAAACAACATTAAATTAAATAAATTGTATTTTTACAACAAAACATTACATGTCAGTTCTTCCGCTGTCCATGCATGTCCCTATTTTTGCAGGCGTGGTATCTCTCATTGCACAGCACAGAAATAAAATATGGTTGTCAAGTTTGTGCTAAAATGTATTTTTACTATATTTACACTATATTTAAAATCCCTAATAAGGTTCACTATAAAACATTTTTAAATTCCAGATTTATTTTCATAAATTCCTGTTAATCTCCAAAAAAAGTTTGCAATTTTATGCTTTTTCTGAAGTTTTGCAACCCTACTAACTGCAATGCATCCGTGTATTTACTGTTGACAGGATAAAAAACCCATAAAAACACTAAAACTGTACTTTCAATAAAACAGGGAGGCTCTATTGAGTTTTAGAGTCGCTTTGCTTCTTCAGCAACCGGAGACACCAGTTTTTTCAAAGGATGGATGAAATCAGAGGATTACCAAGGCAGCTTACAGCAAAAAGGTGTCGTCCAGTTTCAGAAAACTGAAAAGAAGCAAAGGTCTTGGGGTCTTTGGGGAGGAAAAAAAATGTATGATTTAGACATCCAGAATGAGAGCTTCAGCTGTGAGTCATAAATTCTGCTGAAAACATTTAGAGAACTTGGTTCTGACAATAAAAAAAAGAAACATGCAAATATTAAAATAAGCTTGAATGGACTGCATTAACAGAGCGACACAAACTGTCAGCAATTAAGTGGAAGGAAATTCAGTCGCGAGGAACGCGTGCCACTTAAAGGTCAAAGGTTTTGCATATTAATGAGTGAAAAAATCACCCTTTTGTTACCATTCTTCATAACATTTGACATCTTATTTAGAATTGAACAAAACAGACTTATTTCAGTTTATTTCCAAGGAAACAATGAGTTCTGCCTTCAAAAAGGCTCARTAATTCTGACCAGCATTTTGTGAATTGAACACTCTGATTCCCCAAAGAAGCATTTCATCAGAACAAGGCGAACTGAGTCATTATGGTCCACCATGATGCATCCATCCARCCCTTCCCCCCCTCCTGCCTCCCTCAGAGCTCTATGAAATATAAACAGACATTCACAAAATGCAGCTCAATCCTCAGAGACACACTTCCTCCAACCGTTTCATCCTCTCCACTCCTGTATCCTCCTGCTTTGTGCTTTCATTTCACGCTCCCTCCTTCTTTCCCCGCAGCTCCTCTACCTATCTTTCTCTCATTCCCCCCTCCTTCTCTCCATCCTTTCCCCCCTGTTTTCTTTTAGTCTTTATCTTTGTGGGAGGTGAGGGGTTTTAAATCACCCGTGAGATGCGCACACAGTCTGCGACCTTCATGAATCACAGTCTCTTGGACTTTTTTCATTTTCTCTCTTTATTCTCTTTCACGAATTTCCTTTATATTCCCAAATCTTTTAAGTGGGGCACCCCCCCCAAAAAAACACTCCTCCTCCAACACCATCCCCACCGCTCTCATCCTCATGCATTGTCCAGCTCGCCTCTTTGTTTTGTCTCTCTCATTTATAAAAGGTGTTCAGTTTCACACGGTGATCCTGAGGTTAAAATCAGCATAATTTTGCATTATTCTTTCCTTTTTTCCACCTCCCTTTAGACGATTGTTTCTCCAATTATATTTTCTAAAGAGATTGCGCAATCAAACCTGACATGAAGAGTATCTATGTAAATTCAGTTCAATATGCTTCAGTGAGTCACCATGTCCTCTCATTTAACTCAAGGAAAGTGGAGAGCGGCTTACTGAGAGCTGTCGACCTGCTCAACCAGCCCTTCACACACACACATACACACATTGCACATGCAATTCTGCACTCTTCAATAATGTCGTATGTCTTACCCAAGAGGCACAAAAATACTTGGAGTAGACAGCAATTGTTCTGTGTGGAGACAATATCTTACCTGTTGTAGATAGCTCTTTATGTTATCTTAATTTGAAGATATGAAGGTTAATAATAGTGGTGTCCTGATACCATCATTTTCACAAGTACTCATTCAAAATGTCCCGATACACATAATCAATATATACCAAAATAAATATTGGTAAAGATACTCCAATAAATGTGCTCCAGTTCACATTTCAAGTTTAAAGTTTGCCAGTTTCATATTTAAGAAATTGATACAAGTTCAAAGAAAATAAAGAAAGCTGGTTTCGATTTTGCTTTATGTAAAATTTACACAATGTAAAATAATATAAATGTGATTATTATTAGGTTTCTATTAGACAAACCTGAGCTGTTAAGTAGATGCTTAGTTAATATCAGTAGAGACAAGTTTCATTCTAAAGCATAACTGGTTTTGCAGTGAACATTTTCTAAACACTGCTTGGTAAAGATTTATTATTATTTATGACAGGTAAGAAATAATGAAAATAATTTATTATATATTATAGTTTATTATTATATTATTATTACTGTAGTTGAAGTCATTTTTTTCAACAAGCTAAATGTCTAAGTTACTGACCAGTTTGATTCATCGTTAATTATAAATAATGTATTTTTCCTATATCCTCTACTGTTGTACATGATTGTTAAATTAAATTAACATAATTATTTAAATTTATTGTATAAAAATATTACAGATAATTTGTGACACAGATCCAGTTGCTGTTAATCAATTTTTTTTGTCAGCTGTCGCCCTGTTTGGACGCCATCTTTGCTCCTCCATGTTGTCACAGATGCAGGCAGTGGGTGGGATAGAAGAGGCTCACTCTAGTGGTATTTAACTCTACGGTTCTAACTTAGTAAGTACTATTAATTGGTACTTTGTATCAGTGATTACCCAAACTGAAGTACTTGTACTCATACTCGGTTTCAGAAAATCTGATATCGGGACACCCTGAGTTAATATGACCTGCTTGACAAACTGAACACTACTTTGATCAGGTGGATTCAAGAGGATCGTTGGCTTTTTAAATTGTCTCAAATCTCCCAAAATTCATAGTTTTTCTTGTAAGTGTTTTTTGTACAAGCCTCTCGCCATCAGTTTTTTATTACAATGGTTACTGACATACGTAAATATAACAGCAGCAGAAGCTCACTGTAGCACTGTGCAGCCTGATGTAGTGGTAATTTTGAAATACTTTTACCAGAAAAGTTGTGTAATGTAAAAATTATGGCAAGGCCATGAGAACTGGGGGTGCTGAGGTGCTACAGTATCATCTTGTGGATGACAAGAAATAAGTCCAGTATAAGTTAATCAATAAGAAATTACTGTTTGAGAAAAGAAATAAAAAACAAATATTCAATTGTGTTATGTAAGTTTGTGATTGGATTTTATTTTTATGAAAATGACTCATTGACAGTGGTGGGCAGCGCTAATCCAAAAATTAGCTCCGCAATTTCTAAAGCGCTTATGAAAATATTTAAGTCCGCAACTTCAAAAATGCTCATGGCATAGAGAAACTAGTGGAAGCTAATTTTAAAGCACAGGTTCAATTTGATACTTACTAGCTGTCAATAATTCACATACAACATATACACAACACTGCCAACTAGTGATGTATGAACATTTGTACAGCTTAATCCTACAATCGCCGATTTCTGGGGATGTGATTTCCTGAAACAGACCTTTGGCTCCTGGTGTAAAAATTAAAAAGTTGTTGAGGATTGYTAGTTCGGCTGATTCTTTGTCTTTTTCTTTTGTTTGTTGTAGATTTTTCATTAAAGAAGCATCAATAAAGTAATTTTAAAACTGTTTATTGGAAAACTGAAGCGATGCATTCTGGGTACATGATTGATTTGATTTGTGACGGGAAATGAAAGTTTTCCATGTAGTTGCTCCAGTTGACCACTAGATGTCTGTCTAACCCTGTTGGCGGATTGCTTCGACCAATTACGTCAAGTATTGAGCTCCAGCGTTTAAACTTTTTTTTTAAAAGGAGCTCCGATTGTAAAGTAAAATAAATCAATACATACAAAAATTTAATATGGATTATAAACGTTTACTGTTTTTGCTGGGAAAGAGTACTAAACATTGCCTTCCTGCTACGTAAGCAGACACAAAGCATTGTGGGAAATGAGAACCATGACCGAGAGCAACAATCAGCAAGGATGTATACGTTTCCAATAAGTGTGTTTATCTGGGAGGGGTGCTGTTGGATAGATCGTGTGTGTTGTGATTCATTGACAGCCATACTTTCGCTGTTCAAGATAATGATGACTGGTAGATAATTAGTTATTAGCKGCACTGCATGCTAATTTTAGAGAGCGCAAATCCGCTAATGAGTTATAAAAATTAGTAAGACCACAAAAGCGCAAACGAAATATTTAGGTCCGCAATAGCGGATTTGCGCTTTAGCAGACTGGTGCCCACYACTGGTTATTAATGAGGAAAAGTAGCTGGCTGCATGTTTGAGGTAAAACAGTTTATCAGCCTTGACAGGTTCTTACAGCACCAAATATGTAAAATCCCAAATAAACTCTTTTTCTACATACTGAAGTCATTCAAAGAGCTATCTACAACAGGTAAGATCTGTTTATAGCCTTTCCACAGAACCCCACTTGAAAAGAGCWGACAGGTAATGAGTTTTACACTCATTTCAGACACCTGAAAAGCAAACAAGTTGCAACATTTTGGAGATGACATCCTCATTATGGTAATTCTTCTTCTACCACTGTGAATGATAAACACACAGACCCAAAGCTAAAAAGCACACAAAGACAAAAAAAATTAATTCTCTGCATGCCTCCTCTCCTTCAAGTCTCTTAGTAAAAAGAAATCTCTGGCAGGCATCAGAAGACGCAGGTAGGGGGGGAAACAGGAGTGTATTCATATGTGTGTGTGTGTGTTCTTATTCGTGCAGAGTCCCTGCAGAAACCAAAGCTGCGCTYAAAGATGTAAGCGTTGCTCTGAATGCTGATATACACAGCCAGAGGTGAGCTAGATGAGGCGATGAAGATGGAGCTGGTAAATACCGGGGAGTCTAAGCGATGAGAAACACACTGCCTGCCCGGTGGGAGTGTGCGGGGGAGGAAGCTCTTGTCTCTCACCTGCCAGAAGATGTTGTCAATGGTGTTGCCCAGAAATCCTTCTCTGTTGTCGGACGACAGCAGCTTAGGCCCCAGTATCGTCATGAACTCCTCAA
Organism: Austrofundulus limnaeus; assembly: GCF_001266775.1. Lineage (NCBI taxonomy): Eukaryota > Metazoa > Chordata > Actinopteri > Cyprinodontiformes > Rivulidae > Austrofundulus > Austrofundulus limnaeus. The sequence goes on along the minus strand of NW_013952559.1, from coordinate 580,969 downwards.
AGTCCACCTGGCCGTCCCCTGCAGGTGGACACAGGACAAAATAAAATCAGACTGTGAGACAGGAAGCTCRGCAGAGCAGAGTTAAATCTTGCAATGTTCTTCAAATAAAAAGATGGCTCAACAGATGAGTGGGACATAATGGTATCAAAACACTATGACATTTTCTGTAAAATGCCAAATGAATGCTGAGCATTGAAAAAGCTGAACATAAAGCTAAATGCTACATAAAAATGCTAAAAGTAGCAAAGTATCAAAACACTATGTAAATGCAGCAAAATATTTGCTGAAAGCTAAAGCAACAAAAGGCTTACTAAAAGCTAAAACAAGCCAAACACTAGCTAAAAGCTAAAATAGGCAAAATGCTAGATAAAAGCCAAAGATGCTCTTTCTAACCTAAAAGCAACAAAATCCTAGACGCAACCTAAAAATATCAAAACACTACATAAATGCAGCAACATATTTGTTGAAAGCTTAGCTGAAAGGTAAAATAACAAAAGATTTACTATAAGCAGCAAAAAACTACTTGAAGGTAGAAAAAGACTAACCAAAAATAGCAAAATAATGGCTAAAATTTATTTTACAACAAGCTGAAAATAGCAGAATGACAGATAAATGCAGCAAAAGACTAGCTAAAAACAGCAAAAGCACAATAAACAAAATAACAAAAATCTCACTAAAAGTTAAAAGCTGGAAGGTAAAGAAGCAAAGGTTTTCTCAAAGTATTCAAACACTAGCTAAAAGTAACAAAAACTAACTAAAAGTAGGAAAATTATAACTAAAAACAGCAAAAGATTAACTGAAAGCTAAAGTAACAAAAGGTTTACTAAAGGTTAAAAGTAGCTAAACACTAGCAGCAATAAGCAAAATGTTAAATAAAAGCCAAAGATGCACGTTAAAAGTAGCSAAATACAGGTTAAAATCTAAAAGCAGCTAGAAGCTACTAAAAGTAGCCAAATATTAAAAGTAGCAAAAGACTAACAAAGTGCAAAATAGTAGCTAAAAACTAAAGGGATCAAAACAAGAAGCTGAAAGAAGTGAAATGATAGGTAGCTAAATGCAGCAAAAGCATAGCTAAAAGCGACGCTGGAGCAAACTTTTCAAAGAACGATGTTTTAGTCAAAACAGGGGAGATTTAAATGACTTCTACGTAAATAAAGTTAACATCAATCTCTTAAATGAGCTGAACTTTTTGAGATGTGAACAGCTGCACAGAAAGAGGTCGATTGCAGGAAAGTAGAAAATAGTGTAAAAGCTGAATCAGCATTCAGACAACAAACATTAACCATTTTATACAGCAAGTACATGATTTGTGAGTTTGTGCGTGAGTGTTAGTTTGGTGACAGATTAGGAAACATTTGGCAAATTTGAATTCAAAGGACACAGCTTGTAAATGTTTGCATTCTGCTGCAGCCTGTGGTTAATAATATCCATCAACAGCCTGAACGCCTCCACAACCACAGGTGGATTTATTTCTTGCATATAGTTTATCTGTTACCATGACTGATGCTACTGCAGGATTATAGTTTTATTAAATGCTCAGCTCATTATGTTTCATAAAGAAGCGGGCAAGAAGTAAGTAGTGTTATCAGGAGGAGACTTTATTTCATCTGTCTACAATTTCTGTTTCATCAACTTGTAATTTGGTACAAAATATATAGAGCATTTAGAGAACGCTCTGGCAATAAATGCATTTTATATCTGCTGTCTCATTTAAAACATTTTGTAGTTAGACAACAGATGGCCAAAAGCCAATATTTACTTGCTTCCAAAGAAAAAGCATTTTCCCTTCAATTGTTGCACCAATAATATCTGAGAAAGGATCAAAAACTAACAGAGGATGACAAACTTCTGTAATACAGAATGTTACGGTGTGTGCATCACYGCACAACCTGAATGACTCACCAAAAAAATGTCACTCTGCAGCAACATAATTAAAWCTTATTTAAGACTTACTTAAGGCTTAAAAGCTGAATGGAGGATAATTCCAGATCCGAGCGGATCATAAATTCTGAAGCGCGTCTTTAAAAAAATGTAAAATGCAACTGAAAACCTGTGCAGGTTGTGATAGGGAGATTATTAGGAGTCAGATGTTTAAAGGGTTTGGGGCGAGATACCATCTGGGCTCAGAACAAAYGGCAGCGCTGCTCTCAGGTGGTCAGTTATTCATGGAGGCAAAAGCAAAAAGCTTTTAGCTCTGACCTTTGAGATTTACAGCACGCTGTGAACTGTGAAGCCAAGTGCAGTCAGATAAGGACCCGCTGAAAGACGGAATGGATTGTTTCTGATGCCGGGCACTGCCTGGGAAGAACTGAACTCTTTCAGGAATTTACATGTGGAGCTAATGTTGAAGTGGACGAAGTAGATMRAATTTATTTATTTATTCATCCTTTCAGGAGAAATTTGGTTTTGACCCCTGACCACCTGCTGTTCCTTAGACCTTTTAGAAACTGGATGGAGGAAACATGTTTGAAGAAAATATAGGTTCAAGCCACATTTTTGCAAGTGAAAGCAGCTAAAATTCAACACCAAAACATTTATACAGGAAACTGTCTTGAAAACATTTCTTTTTAGGAAGGAGCACAACGAATGCGACCCATCGTTTCAAACTGAGGGTTACAGTAAATCTCCAAGTGTTAATTCAACTAAATATTTAGCACAGCTCACTGACATTTTAAAAGGCATAAAATCAAAAGAGTTTGTGATTCTTTTATCAATATGAATTGGGCTGATAAAACTTCCAAAGGCYTGAAAGCAATGTCTATAAACTTAGGGCTTCAACAATTAAAGTACCAACAAGATTTGGCAAGRCATGCAATTCCATTTTGGATCTTATTTTCACAAATCGATCCTCCATATATGACATATCTGGAGTTATAAATACTTCAATCTCGGATCATTCACTTATTTATGTCATTAGAAAAAACCTTAAGAAACCTACAGGTCATGTGCATAATTTCATTAAAAGGATTCCAAAATCAAAGTTACCCATGTTTCATGCTGAGATTGAGAGAGAATACTAACTGGAATGAGGGTATTTCTCTGTCAAATCCAAATTACATTTTGCCAAATTTTATGATAAGTTGGAGACAATACAGGTAAAATATATTTCAACTTGTAAAGTTCCAGTCCGGAAAAATAAAATTCAATAAAATAACTGAACAAATATGTGCTGCTTTGAACAAAGGTCAAGTAACCGGTGC
>NW_013952559.1:575721-576880 GCF_001266775.1 Austrofundulus limnaeus | reverse complement strand
AAATTCCAGTGAAATATATTTATGTTTGTGGTTGTAATGTGACAAAATATGGAAAAGTTCAAGGGGTATGAATACTTTTGCAAACCACTGTATGTCCCCTTTAACAAGCCAGAATCTGAAAATAAGCTTAGGTCATTTTCACAAAATTTTATATAATCCTCAGTTTGATGTGATGAGTCACATATTTTCATATACAACATACAGACATTTATGATCAACAGTGACATGTCCTCCATATGTTTCTTTGTGTTCTGTGCACACTGGTGCAGCGTCTCACCATCCATGTCCAGTCTCTGCATGATGATGGCCAGCTCCACCTCACTGGGCATGTAACCCAGCGAGCGCATGGCCATCCCCAGCTCCTGTTTGGAGATGAAACCGTTCCCATCTCGATCCAAAACGCGGAACGCCTCACGGATCTCTGCACAGCAAACATACAACAACGTCACTGCACGTTACTGCTCGTCTCTGTGTCTCTTTTCAGTTTTACCTTGAGAATAGCATGTTTGAAACAAGAAAACTTCTCCAACTTCCTGTTTTGATTTACATGTTGATGTTTCATTATAAAGATAATTAATTAACTCCTTTGTCTTTGTTCTACTMTCCCAAAAGGCTTGGACTGGAACATAATGGACTGAGTGATCGTTTCAGTTTATTTGTGTGTGTGTGTGCGTGTTGTGTGAGCTAATGAGGTGCATTTTTCCTCATTTATTAATTTAATTTAATTATTTCATTTTTTAGACTCTATTTCTCCAAAGCAATTACCTAGCTAGTCAAAAAGTTTCTTGTGTTAATTCAGATTAATGTTTTCAGGCTTGCTTTTATCTATTTTTGTATCTTATCTTTATTTCTCTGCATAATATCATCATTTTCTTGCAAGTGTTGATAATTAGACTACAAATGCTCACAACATCAAACTCCCCCAAAATAAGTAATAATAATGATGATGATAATGATGATTATTGTACATTACTGGCAGTTACATCATTTTTTATTTTGTGTTATATTTTACTATTTGGTCATAATTACGCATAACGGTTCTGCAAAAGTTGAACTGAAGTCATCAAACCTTTTTGATTTTCATTTAATGGGCAATAGGTTTTTATTACAACTCTTTAAATCAGCACTTGCATGTTTGAAAGGTTGATTTGAATAATAA
>NW_013952559.1:574123-575711 GCF_001266775.1 Austrofundulus limnaeus | reverse complement strand
AAAATAAAAATCAACAGTTTTTAGGTCATGTGACCCAGTGTTCAGATTATATTTTGTTTGTTTGTTTGGTCCTTTGACTGCTCCATTGCACGTCACAACAGTGAGCGTATTTGCACAAAAGTTTCAGCAATATGTTTACGTCAGATACCTTTCCTGACAGAACCTGGGCTCAAACCTACAACCTCAGTTTTTGACCACCAAATTACCACAGCCCTCCTAATAGAGTTGAGGATTTCTGATTGTTTTTAAAATTAGATGAAACTCTTTGTTAAATTATGTTATGTTTGCAGCTTAAAAAATTAATCAAAACAATGAACCTGTCATCTGTGGTGTTAGTGAGGCCAAAAATAACAACTACATGAACACAATCTGTGTGGTGCTGAAAGGTGTACCATTAACTAGAAGGACTGCAACTTCTCTTTCAGACAAATCAAGGTGAAAATCGACTCACGCTCTTCTTTACACCCCGCCTCCTGCAGCGTCTTTTACTCTCCCCTGTTGTCTCGCTTGTGTTTTTTCCATAATCTTGATRTTTACAAACCCTGAAGGCTCTGGGTCCGATCCATCTACACGCCACCATTACTGCCAAGACCGTTTCTCTCCTCCCACATAAAAAAATACTTCTTTCTTACAAGTAGTTGTAACTAAACAAGACACAAACCAAAAGGCATATGTGTGTCTGTGTAGCAGATAAGTAAGTCCAAATGGGAACATCTTMCAAAATGCTCTTGCCAATCTCCAGATAATTACCCGTCAATCATCTGGCACTGACGTCAAAGATGGCAGTCGTTTTTTTTATTTACCAAGTTAATGCACATCAAGCAGGGCAGGGAGATAACTTCCAGAGAGAAAACCGTGGTCAAATGCAGCAGTGATGCTCTCCATWTCAAACACTGACATATAGTTAACCCAATTTTAAGTAGAGCTGTACAATACATCAAMAATTTACTGTCATTACAATTTCAGTGTATGTGCTCTCAATATCGCTAACAACTACAATAAATCAGAGATACAATGATATATTTATATGGCACCTAGATGAATGGGATATACATCCTAAATGACCACAACAGATTTAGTTGAGTGGACAAAACTCTAAAGCAAATTGAGTGTTGTCAATGTTATGATAGGAAAAAAAACAGATGAGAGGAGAGGAAACTGATATCACAGTATTGACAGGTTATCAGTCCCAAAGAATGGCTGCAGACTGTCCCAACAGTGCCCCCTAGTGGGTTACCAGTGTCATATACGTTGGAATGCAACAATCTGCTACCGCCGGAGTCTGGTCTACTTTATCGTAGCCAATGTCATTTTCTCGAAAATTAACCTTAGTGGCTTTATGCCTCAAATTAACCAGCTGACAGTCTGAAGCCATTCTATGGGACTGATAACGGCTAATAACGTCCATTTAATGGATGATAACATCTGAAGCGGGTGGACAAAAATGAAACATTGTCTGAAAACCTACCTGTTGCAACCAGCTGACTAACCTATCTACAGCGGGTAAAATAAGCATTCAACACGTCACCATTTTTCTCAGTAAATATATTACTAGAGGTGCTAATGACATGAAATTTTCACCAGATGT
>NW_013952559.1:566580-572766 GCF_001266775.1 Austrofundulus limnaeus | reverse complement strand
ACATCTGGTGAAAATTTCATGTCATTAGCACCTCTAGTAATATATTTACTGAGAAAAATGTGTACGTGTTTAATACTTATTTTACCCGCTCCATCTATCTACTCATCTACCTACCCTTCTTTATTAACTTATTGACCATTATTTAACCAGGAAAATCCCCCTAAGATCACATATCTCTTTTGCAAGGAAGGCCTGAGTGTGAAGGCAACCTATTGTACATGTTTTTTGCCTGAACCCTGTAGAAAACCCACAAAAGCACAAAYAGAGCATACAAACTCCACACAGAAAGGCCACAGGTCCAAGATGGGGATCAAATCAGGACCTTCTTGCTGTGAGGCATCAGWGCTAACCACTGAGCCATCTATCTACCATCGATCTGTTTGTCCAGATTGCTGCACAGTTGGGTGACAGCTGATGTTATTTCCACTGACATTTAGTCACTGTGCTAATCTTTACTGGAGAAACACAATCAMAAAGTCGATTTACCCCAAACTTTATCCAATACCTGACTCAGTCAATGAATTTTACATGAAGTCACCTTCTTCGTGTTTCTGTGGTGCTGTACGTCGTTAATATTCTCATCCCTATATGCTGCTCCGAGTCAGATTGTATACGCCTGTTTTTTTTTCTTCTGTACTTTTCATGAAGAGCTAAAGTTCAATCGCAGCCCCCTTCTCTCCCACCAATCCAAGCCTGTAAACACCCCCCACTGCTCATAACTGGACTACAGCATCCCACTATCACCGCTGCCTCTCCTTCCTTCCCTGCTCACTCAATAAAGTGAGAATCAGAGGTGTGCCATTGTGAATTCAGGCGAGTGCGCGCCCTCCCAAAAACAAACTGAGACCCATTTGTATGCAGCTCAACCGAGAAGACTACATTTTCAATAGGGTACAAATGAGCTGCTCCCTGATGTATTGCTGTTCGTGTAAAGCTGCAGCCTTGCCCGAGCCTGGTTGCGTATTATAAAATCAAGCCCTTAGGAAGGTGCGTGTTGTGAGCAATGAAATGCCTGAAAAGTACAGAGAAGGTTTGAGGCGATTCGGTGCAGGGGTGATTCACAATTACAAACAGACGATCCTCAAAGAACTTTCAGCATCCCTCTGAAGTAGGATTAGAAGTTTTCACATTCTGGCAGCAACTTTCAGCCTGGGCATTTTGTCCACATCAAAGAAACTATTGGTTTGTAGGAGATATGGCCTACAGCAGCAAAGAAATAAAAAAAAGCTTCATCATAATGTCAGGAGTGCACAAGTCCAAATCTAATTTCTATCAGAGCTCCAAAGTTCCAAAATACTTCCACAGTCTCGATGCCCTTGTCAAACACAACCAGACTAATGATGACGGTACAATTCAGTCAATAGCAGCTCTGCTTTCAGTGCAAAGAGCAAAAACTTTCTGGGTTGAGCTAARCTGTGCGCGAGGGACAGTGGATTTAAAGATTTATACTACAAAGTACTTCRTTGCAAAAGCACAAAGCACACTGGAGCAAACTACAACAGGCTGCATGTTTAAATTCAAATGACGAACCGGCTGAGTGAGCTACTTAGACGTGTGCTCAGTGRCAGGATTAGCTGTAACTCTTCCAAACCAGAGCAACCTCTTACAGAAACAAAACACACACATATTTATACACGACTTGCAGTGTAGAAGTGTTTATTTTGGGGTTGCAGATCAAGATCAAGAAGCACTGCTTGAGAGTAAAGCTCTTCTGTGTCAATTAAAGCTGATTTCAATAGAAAACAACTGTTTGTTTCTTTCATTTTCTTTGCATGGACCATTGATTATAATTATTACCTGCTCACCAGAGTAATCACTGAAAACCTTTGGGAACACTCCTTTTAATAGCAAAAAGTCTCGAGCAGTCACATCAGCTCCAACTTTATTTGGTGAAAATGGTGAATGTGTCTGTAACGATGCAATCGCGCCTAATGCTTATGTAGAGGCAAACTGTGAGGGCAATCAGCTACGACACGGACTGGAAACCCAGGCCAAATCAGAAAGTCTGCGGCGAGCCTGCGGCCGATGTTAATAACAGGACTGGGCTGTAATTTTACTCTTCAGTTTTGTTTTCGATTCCTGACAAATTGGACTAATCTGTTTACAACCTGCTTCAAGCTTGTTGCAATATTTTACTAATTCTCTGTACGTTAAAACTTGCTTCATTGAGAATAATTTTGGCACAAAGAAAAATRGACCCAGAAAGAAGTCATTTTTGGTTGGTCACAAGAACAACTTCAGATTATTGATGCAGACTCTTACGCTCCCGTTATATTTATTACATGAAAACAAATTTGTGACATCAATTTTCATGCTAGATAAAATATAAATTTGGATACCACTACAGAGTGAACGGTGTTCTGTCAGGCTCTGCTTAATCCTGAGTCCTCTGACTGATTTTATTCCCTATAAGCTCCATAATTGGAAACCAATGCATCTAGTCAGGCTCTGACAGAGTGGCTAAATGGAAAATCGTCACCTCTAGAGAATTGGAGTGTTGTAACGGCATTGTTCCACCGGTGGACCATTAATTGTGTGTACCTCACACACATTGTTCTGCAGCCACAGGCACACCCCCTCCTCCTGCCTCTCAAGCCCCCYCTAGAGTCGGTGCACTCACCTCCCAGCTCCTCAGTGGAGAGGCTGGTGAGCTGGAAGGCTTCGCTGCCCTCGGTCAGGGAGCTGCTCAGGTAGTTGTCCGGATAGAGCAGGCCTGCCCGCACATGGTGGAATGGCATCTTCTCCCTGCGAGGCAGAAACACACACGGGTTACTAACATTTTCTGTTTTTTTGTTTTGTTTTGTTTTTTTGTGGAAGAGGAAAAACTAAATCACGTTTGAAAAGAAGAGGAAAATTTGTTATTGCTTCCCCCCTGTAAACTAGAGAAAATGATTTTGATTTCCATTTGTGATGTACAATATCACYGATTTCTTTACCAGTTCTGTAACACTTAGTGATTCCAATCTGTTACTGATACTCAAATACACCTAATGTGTCCAGTAAATAAAAAAGTAGTTTAAATTAACACTTCATAAAGAATAAAAGACACAAGAATACTTTATTTATTCATTTTGAACTAATGGTGTAGAATCCTCATTTACACAATATCCAAGCTGTCACAACAGAAAAACCAGAGAACACAATCATACAAAATGTGTGAAAAAGGTGATTAAATTAATTAAATAATTAAGTAAAATAAGATAACTATAAATTAAATTATTGTTTAATTTTCAAGAACACTAACTACTACTTTCAAGAACATGCAGCACTTCTGCTGCGCTTATTTGTTACCCAGGCACAAGCAAAAATAGTTCCCTCAAAGCGCACAGGATTTAGACAATTTCAATAAATTTGTTGATTTCCACTGTGTTCCTGGTAATAACAAGCTTTACCTAATATGAATGAAAAATCAAAGTATTGATATTTGGATTTTAATATTGATAACGGTGGTGCTGATATTTCAGTATCTGCACACCACCAGGTGCCAGTCTGCACATATATTTAATCCACATTGTCACTTTACATTTGAACCTCTAATATTATATATTTTTTCTTTTAAAATTACTTTACAAAAATCTTTTTTTTTTTCATTTGTGTCAGACTGAAAACTAAACAAGTTCTCTCTGACAGAAGAGGTTTTGTTTTTGAATGGAGAATTTCCTAGTAAAACTAATTAAATTGATAAGGTTAAACTGTTRGAGCTGYTTTGGTCAAACCTTGAATGTTGTGCACAATCTTACTCCGAGTCTTGTGAATGACTCAGAAACAACCACGTTATTTTATCTCAATATAAAACTAAGCTGTAGTAGTGTTTGTGCTAATTTCTCTTGATTAGCTGTCTTAAAGTGTGATGATAAGTGCAAAGTTATTAAAACCTTTAGACATTTTATTAACAGACAAAAAGGGTTGACCCAACAATTAATGCTAAAGTTTTAAGGTAAGATTGGGAGCATTGGGTAACAGATGGAGTATGTTTTGCCAAAGACTCTTATCTATTACCTCAACAAATTTTAGCCTGACATCAATAAAACTGACAGAGTTAAAGGCATTTTAGTGTTTTCTAAAGTCAGCTGTTTATTGGGCATCCTWAACGGGATTGACTTCAACTGTTGATCAAGTAAACAAAGTCATTATTTCCTAAAGGTTTCATTAAAATCCATTGAATGTTTCCGATATTATGCTAAGACCATCTTGACTCTAAATAGCTAATGGCTGATTTTAAAACAAAGGTCTTGTCCAAACTGTTAGAGCTCAAAATATGTTTTAYAAATGAGTCTCGGCTACTACCACACCAAGTTTCAGCTCAGTATCTGTAAAACTGACTCAGTCAAAGCCATGTAAACAGTTGTAGAGTTTTGTTTAAACTCTGTGGTTCATGAGGGTTTTTTGTTAACAAAAACACAAACACAGTCAGGTACACTGTTGTCAGCCATCGTCATGTCACAGCAGGCCATGATAAATAAATMAATCAGTTTTGTAGCTTGGTGTTTGTAGACTTCAACCTTTTTTTTTTTAAAGGAAATACAAGCTCCTGTCAAAGAGCAATTTGTGTTTCCACACTGCTATAATTCATCTGTCTACTGTGCTCAATCACTGTAGAAAATTATGCAATCACATTAATATTCAGTGGAATCACAAAAATATTCCTCCACAAAAATAGTTCTCAGCACCACCAACAGAGCTCAATGACGATCTCGTTTTCTGCATTTTCTTTTTTCCTTCTGCCTTCTGTTCTCCGCTGATCAGAAAGTCAAGTCAGCTGTTGTGTCTTCTAACCTCCCCTGTCAGATCAGCTGACTCCCCTCCACCCTCCCACCCCCCATCGCATCACCCCCGGGACAATCATCACTGTCACCAGACTCCTCAATAAAAGACCTCAGACCCCGACAAAGTATCAATCAGCCACGACCCCTGCTGYTGCACGATCAGAGCGATCCTATGCTCTGATTTGTGAGAGCTGTCCCACAGAGGGCTCTTTCTGTGTAAAGTTTTGACTTTTTTTCAATGCTGAGCTGAGCTGAAGAGTAGCAAAAAATAAAATAAAATAAAAATGGTAGGCTGAGTGGGAGGAATTTATAGAAATCCCAAAAGAGTTTTCCCTTTTGTGACCAGACAGCTGCCTGTGGAGATAGGGAGAGAGGCTGCGTTCTTGTAAAAAGAAAAAAAGGCTGGAATATGAACAGATTCTCTCTGCTTTCGGAGGAGATCTTGACCTGAATCCGTGGCRGATCTTGGAATCAGAGCGGAGGGAGGGGAAAGGACGCAGAGACGATAAAAAATGGAGGATTGTCTGCTCTGATGATCTGTGGCACCAGGTGTGAAAACTGAGTGTCTGAATGAGACAATGACAGACAGTGATGTGCTGACGACCTGTGAGCCCTGAGGAAATCTGCTCTTCAGTCCATCTGCTCCTGAGTCTGCTCCTGCCTCAGCCGTGCGTTAAAGCCACTCAGGTAGCCTAAAAGATGGAAGTCTCCGCCAGCAAGACACAAACACTTTGARCAAAACCTAATTTGTTTTATACTCTATCACATCCATTATTTGCATTTATGACAGGCCKCTCAAAGCAGAAATGAGTGGCAGTGGTTGAGTGGTGGGAAAGTAGCTGGGAGGGGGGTTAATAATGAATGAGTGAATTTAAATGATTATGATTTATCAAAAGAAAACCAGACTCCAGTGTCCAAGTGTTATTGTACTGACCTTTGTCCTACTAAAACAAAACTGTGGTCATCTTTTATTCATTGCCTTTAAAATCACAGCAAAACCTGAACAGGTGAGTTTTGACTCTCAGGAAATGTTTTTTTCTTGTTCACAAAGAAACAAAATACAATCAAACTAATTTGATTCAGTCTATTGATGCTTGTTTACAATAAGTCGAYAAAGTCAAAATTAAAGAGAAATGTTTAAAAGTTTATTTTAAAAGCAGTCTTATTCGATGCAAATTTATCCCAGTTTAATCCAGTTTTTTGTGTGAATTCTGGATACTTTCTGCTGTTATACAGTGGGGAGAGCAAGTATTTGATACACTGTTGATTTTTCAGGTTTTCCCACTTGCAAAGCTTGTAGATGACTGTAATTTTTATCATAGGTACTCTTCAACTGTGAGTGATGGAATCTAAAACAAAAATCCAGAAAAATTGATCTTTGCTCATTGATCTTGAGGAAGGTGAGGAATGAGCCCAGAAC
>NW_013952559.1:559777-565315 GCF_001266775.1 Austrofundulus limnaeus | reverse complement strand
TGTCTGTCTGTCTGTCTGTCTGTCTGTCTGTTGACAAAATTACTCAAAAACTTGTGTACGGATTATCATGAAATTTTTACCATATGTGGGTTATGGCCAAAGGAACAAACCATTAAATTTGAATGTTGTTCCAGATCCCGACGCGGATACAGGAATTGCTCTTTTAATTCAAACAAATCAGCCAGGCTACGCAAAGTGTCATTACGTCAGACTGTAGGAAACAGGAAGTTGCAAACTCGCTGGGACTACACCTCCCAGGATGTTTACCATCGGGAAAGTTGATTATTCTGTTATCAACTAGTATTGGTGATGTTACACGCTGTTTGGAGACGTAGAAAAAGAAATGAGATTCTCTTCACCAGGATTCAATCGAAACTTCTTGCTGAGAGGTGACAGGTACCAGCTGAGCCACCGCGATGCACCTTTAGCAACAGATTTGCTCATTTTAGCTTTCAGCTACTGTTCATCTTAGCTTCAGCTGTTTTAACTTCAACGGTTCAATTTTAGCAAAGCCGTTCAACACTCAGCATTCACAGTATTTTTTATAAAAAACATAATTTTCATATTCTAATTCAATGTATGCATTGCTTTTGTGACAAAATAATTTAACATAGGCTACAATGGTCATTTAAAATATATTAAAATCAGACTGACAGCTAGCAGAGTAACTGCCACGAGCAAAAACTAAGCAAAAACAGTCCAACATGTCAGGTAATTCATAAATAAAACAACATTATTGAGGATGAACCAAAAGCAGAAAAAAATGGGTTTAATTCAGGTTTTTAAATGTTCAAACTGAGGCTCTGCAGTAAGAAAACCTCAGTCTGAGTTTTCCTGTGTGGAGTTTGGAGGTTCTCTCTAAGCTCTCACAGCTCAGAAACATACATGTTAGAAAATCGAAACTATCCCTATAAATATAAAATGAGTTTGTGCATAATTCTTCATCTCCATATGTCGCTGTGATGGACTGATGACCTGCAGGGTGGACTCATCTCTCACCTGCTGGTGGCTGGAAATAACCACCAGCTCCAGCTACGTTATATTTCTCTGCACTCCGATGGTTCCACAGACTGACTGCTGTAAAACTTCCATCTGTACTCGGGTCATGGTTGATAAACTTTGGAAACCAAACCAAAGATGACATTTCTTTCTTTGTCACGCAAGCAGCAGAGAAAGGTTTCATCCTTTCTGATTTATACATGAAGGCTGGAAAGAAGAGGAGGAATCACGATGCTGAAATGACATTTTCATAAAGCAGTTTCGGGGCAATTTGACAAATGAAAGTTACAAAAATACATTCTCAGTGAACCTAATTAGATGCTACAATTGTTTGCTGTGGCTCAATCGATAGAAATTTTTCCCTTCACCTTCCATTTGATTATTTTCCGGCGACATCAACCCTTAATTTAGACGTGGACTCTGTAAATGTTTGCAAACTAATTTCATCTATTTGAATAGGAGATATTTAATCTGTCAATAATATTGAAAATAATGAAAATACCACAGGTGATTTTTCTTCTTCTGCAGCTTTTTACATTCCCCAAATTCTGTGAGCGCTCAATTGAAATCCATCAACAGACAAATTAATCGAATATATGATGTGAAATCAATAAGAGATCGTCTGACGGTCCATCTGCTCGCCTCTGGCASAAAACACCCACTCACGGCAAAATCCGCACAAATCAGCCATTCTGATTCTGTTCCCCTTTATTTGTCACTCCCTGTTAACTTCTTTCTTTTTTAGATTTTCTCCCCAACTTGTGAAATCAGTGACTGTTGTCAAATAGATAGACACGAGGGCTGACAGAGACAGTTTCTTAGCAGAAAACCTTCATCTGATAGGCTCCATCGCTTCCACTGTCTGAGGAATGGCATGAAGAAAGACAGGTATTTGGGTTGATGGATGGACTGAGTTGGTGGAAGGAGAGCTAGGAGGTGAAAGGCGCAAATGAAACTGGGCTTGACTGACAGTGTTTGAACCTCGGTGTCACCCGCGCACCCGAGAGTCCAGTTTAGAGTCTGCAGCGAGGTGCTGAGAAAGGATTAAAACCCAAAGGAGAGGCTCAAATGAAGAGAAAGAACTGAGACGGAGCCAAAAGTTTGGACAGAAGATATTTTTTTCTTGCACTTTTCACACATTTTCCCCACGGAGAAAAAAAATGCATTACCAGATTGACAGAAAGGGGTCAGAACAGTGGTTTTGGTCCCAGCAGCCCATCCACAGGCCAGACGGTCCCAGAATGTTCAGATCATTAAAAAAAACACACTGTTCCTGTTTAATCCCAAACAGAAAGCAAGAGCGATTTAATTCTATCCAGAGTTTTCTTCTCTCTCTCCGATGGACCAAGATGAGAGATAAATCATCAAATAATTCTGTTTACTTCAAGCCGCTAAAACATAAGGATGCTCTGCGTGTCTTCTCCACTTTTAGCACAAAGTCCTGCAGCCACCTGACAGAAACAATACAAGCCCTCCATTGATCAGCCGAAGCTCCGCAGTTGGATGATAAACTGCTTCTCTGTGATCCATCATGCAACAACCACAGAGCCAAACAAACTGGGTACGGAGGAGGATAAATATTCATCAAAGGAGGGCATGTGTTGCATCAACGCTTAACCAACAGCAAAATCRCTTCTTATTAGATTTACAGACGTTGAACTGATAATAAAATAAGAAACGACATTCAAAYTGTGTGCCAATGAGTGGTGACACACATTTCCTGTAGCTTTGGCGGGAAACAAGCAAACATGCAAATCAGTTAGCTTTTGGTTGCAGCGCTTTGTACATAAAAACAACAAGAAAACTCCCTATTTAACAATTTCACAAAACARTTGAGAGAACCCGGCCCTCTTTACTGCTCTAATTCAGACATACTGCATGGTAAAAACAGCTTTCAGTGTTTAAATAAGTCAGAGAAAGTTGGAGTTTTTAAGACTAAAACTACTTYGTCATGCCTTTTACGGTTTTTACACAAATGCAGTTTAAGTTTTAGACTTTTTCTCATGTTTTACGCAGAAAGTTCAACTTGATGATGCCACTTTATCCTTTAAGCTGTTTAAAACTTACCAAATTTTTTACAAATGGTTCTCTGTTTCATCTCAAATTTGCTTTTGTAAGTTGTTGCTGCCAGGTTTTCATTCTATCAAGTGAATCTTTTAGTATTTTGTAGTTCTGCATTCAACTTTGGAAACCAGGACAAAATTATACGTTTCTTTCTTTTGTCTTCTTGCACCCAGTGTCACTGTAGGACTTAGTTTTATCTCAAACTCTCAGAGTCAGGAGCAGGACAATCCTGGTCCTCGAGGGCCACCATCCCGCAGGTGATCTCTTGCTCCAACACACCTGATGTAAAGAAATGAATAGGCTTTTGCAGAACTTGAAGA
The DNA here is from genome assembly GCF_001266775.1 of Austrofundulus limnaeus. Lineage (NCBI taxonomy): Eukaryota > Metazoa > Chordata > Actinopteri > Cyprinodontiformes > Rivulidae > Austrofundulus > Austrofundulus limnaeus. The sequence goes on along the minus strand of NW_013952559.1, from coordinate 561,932 downwards.
GGTAATTCARTCACGGTGTGTTGGAGTGGAGAAACAGAAAAAAACTGGATAATGATCTTCTAGTGCCACTGTGCACTTTAGTGACAGTTTCACTTAAAAGTTTCATTTCGAAACTGGAAGAAACTGGTCATAAAACGCWGAAACATAAAAACACAGGCGTGGCGGCCAGAGACGACTTCAGTTCAGAAGTGAAGCATTTTTACAATAGTTACACACTGTTTGAGCCTTACTTTTTAGTCTGCATTTCAGCCTATCTTTATGGAGGCATATGCATGGTTATTATGGCGACCATGATGAGCAACTGGCTGCACTTCTTTTACTTTTGTTTGCCTTCATGCATCATTTTTTTCTTATTGCTATAAAGTTATGTTWGAATTTAGGGCAGTGTTGCAGTGGAACGATTTGAAATTTCTTCAGATATTGTCGACCTGCCTCCTGCACACCCACATGATAGGATCCTGGAGTCACCTTGGACAAATACAGACAGTCATCTCAGCTGTTTCCCTCATCTAAAACAACATTTCATCAACAGAGGCGCCTGTATGAGCCCGTCCTGCCACCTCTGCACAAGTTCGAGTTGGGTCATCCGGGTCAGTCTGCTGGTTCGCCCCTTCACCCACTTTGTTTTTAGAAAGACATTTAAAAAGATATGGGAGAAAACAGTGCTGGACATCATGATGCACTGGGTTTGCGCGCCTCTACAGGACAGCGCAGCTGGARTCCGCAGTCTGAAGAACAAACATTTGCGCACTAACCCCCCCTCCGTTCCCTCACCACACACGTTGGCTCACATGAACAGAAAAAAACAACAACCTGGAGTTTCCTTTGCGGTAACCCACCCCTCACAATAATCCACTGCCCCTTCGTGCTTTGGGATAATGCGCGCGCAGGGTGCAGGTGACAGATTTGACCATCATGTTTTATGACTGTGGAGTTTAGAGGMAGCATGGCACCGAGGCTGAACCCACTTGTGTTTTTTTCTCTTTCAGACCGCAGTCTGYTCCTCATGCGCCGCAACAAGCTGAGTGGAGCCACAGAGGCTGATATATGACGGATCGCTTTTACGCCCCGTCGCGTGCGGAGACAAYTACACCGTAATTACACTTCTGGCGCGTGACGGACCTGTAATCACCTAATCACATCGATCACAGCCGCTCAAAGAGGGAGCGCGCCAGCAGATATTTTTCAGACACAGGTGTTTGGTCGCACGCGCACACGCACGGGCGCGTTCACACACAGATCACAACAGGTGCAGTCAGCCTCTCTCTCCCTCCCTCTGCGGGCCACCTTCARCACGCACAGTGACACGCGCGGGAGMCTTACCTGGCCGCGAAGCTGCTCCCCGCCCCCCCACCTCGGTGTCAAAGCCCACCACCACCTCCCCCAACTCCCGTTAAAAAGCCGGCGGCAGAGAGGCTGAGGGCGCGCGGGTAAGCCGAGGTGCGTCCAGTCCTCTTCAGGAGTCCGTCCAGCACCCAGAGCTGGACTCATGCAGTCCGTGTGCGGGGATCCACCAGGGCGTCATTCACACCGCACTGTTCAGGTAGTTATTTAAAAAAAAAAAAAAATCAACTGGTTAAAATCCGTTGCAGCAGAAGTCCAGAGCCACAGAAATCACCTGACAGTCAGTTCTGTTCCCCACTGAGCGCCATGGCTTCAGTATTTGGAGCAGTTTCCGTCCTGTCAGCTCTCCCAGACGCAGCCGCCCACGGGTCTGGGTCTGAGATGCTGCTGCTGCCGGTGGTCGTTCCTCTCAGACAAGGAAATAAATAAACGAGATAAAAAATGTAAGTTCAGTCATCTGTGCTGGATCAAGCGCGCAGGAGGAGAGAAGGAGACGATCAGGCTGCGGTCCGACTGGAGGAGGGGCTCTCTCCGCCGGTCCCGGCGCGTTTATCCCAGCTGCTGCCCCCCCAGGTGACAGAGTTAACCCATTTAATGTGTCCGGCGAGGGGGGAGGAGGAGGGGCTCCTCTCAGGTGAGTGTTTGTGGAGGAGATGGAGCTTTGAGAGGATCAGTGGAGAAGCCTCTCCCCTGGGGCCGCGTGCGCGCAGCGTGTGTGTTTTCATTTATCCATTCTTAAGAGACACTTGTGTCCAACCGTGGTGTTTAGGAAATGACATCAGCTGCAGTACTTAAATGATGCAGTGTGTCT
>NW_013952559.1:555363-558286 GCF_001266775.1 Austrofundulus limnaeus | reverse complement strand
CCCCCATCTTTCCTCCCACCACCCAGGCTAATCTTCATCGTTCTCCTAAAGGCTGCTCTCCTCTGCCTCAGCTCTTCTTCTCTCCTTTAATTCTCTCTTCACACACACTGTCCTGTTAACTCCTGGATTCTAATTTAAAACATCAGCTCATTGCAGTCAAAGCCTTGGTGTTGAACACAGTTTCCCGCCCTGCTGCTGCTGCAGGATTTAATCATCCTTATTTTCAACAAAAGGTTGAAATGTTTGTGTGAAACTGTGATGGACCATCAGGCAGCTGCTTATAGAGACAATAAAAGATGTATTTTCTTTAAAAATGCAGCAGGAAAACTGAAAGCTTATTTGCTGAAGAAGCTGAAACTAAGTTGTTGGAGCTAAAATAACCCAACAGTGGCTAAAAGAATGAAAGCATTGTCTAAAAGCTCAATGAAGCAAAATTAACTGATAAAAACCCAAATAGAAAAAAAGGAAAAATGCAGTAAAAAGCTAAACATGAAAAGCGGCAAATGATTCACTGAAATTTCAAGGTAAAAATAAWAGTAGAAAAAGCCTAAAGGAGTAAAAAGGTAGCAGGTGACAAAACACCAGCTAAAAGTAGCAGAATAATTACTGAAAGCTAAAAGTTGCAAAAAGATAGCTACTAAAACAAGCAAAATGCTAAGTAAAAGAAGCAATAGTTAAGCTGAAAGCTAAAATTTGCAAAAAGTTAAAATTAGCAAAATATTATAGCAAAAAGCTAATCAAAAGCAGCAAAAGTTAAGCTGAAAGCTAAAAGTCGCAAAAATGTTAAAATTAGTCGCAAAAGGCTCACTAAAAGCAGAAAGAGTTTAAAGTGCCTGCGGCATCAAATTTTTGTAATAAATGTGGATGTATTTTTTGGAAAGACAATATTGAAAATGTTTTGCAAAACAAATTTCACTCACATGTGATGAACGGTTGTTGAGATATTTGCGTGTGAAGAAACAGGAAGTGATGTCAAAGGGGAATGTCTGCATGTAAACAGAGCGATGCTGCAATAATTAAAGAATCTGATGTTTCTTTAGAATATTTTGAGTCAGAGAGATGAAGAGTTCAAAGATGGTTTCAATAAACAAAGACCAGAGAGTTTCTTTTCTTAGAGTTCCCCTTTGATGTCACTTCCTGTTTCACTTTGCTGAGACAAATTCGAGAGAAAATATGCCAGTAATGAAACAAAATGGGTAAAATCATGTGTATTGTGCTAATTTTCTTAAATATAAATATGTTTTCTTTGACTTTTTATATTTGAATGATAAAGGTAGGCCCTTTAAAGCAATTAACAACAGGTTAGCTAAAAGGTAAAACTAAGAAAACAAAAGCAGACATCTAAAAGTTAAAAATAAATTCAATGTGTTTCCAGGTGTAAAATATTTGTTAATGTAGATAARTGTTGTGAAAGCATTACAAAGAAAGCACTCCTGAATGAGCTGAACATTTGGATGCAACGATTAAATTAACAGACTTGATTTGTGAATCAGCCTTCACACGATGTGTCWCAAGTGCTGCTTTGACACCAAACAAATGTGTCGACTCCTACAAACATTTTGAACAGATTACCTCACGATTCATGTGAAATTTGATTGATTTGATGAACTAAATGAACAGAACTCCTGCTGAAAAGGTTGATGCTCTCTGCAGAAACTGCTGATTGGTGATTCTGCCGCCTGTTTTTGGCACAGTTCTTGGCGCTGAAGGGCTTTCTTGGTCCAACAGAGGCAGGACAAATGAAGGTGAAGCCACGAGCCTCCTGTCAGCATTTAGAAACCACCTGCYGGCTCCTTCAAATCAGATTTCAGCTCCTTCAAAGGCACAAAGATCATCCTGAGACAGAAAGAAATGCTCCGGTGCATTTCTTACAGCAGCATAATTTTATAATAAATCCATAACAAGAGATTGATAAGCACTAATGTCCCATTCTCATATGTCAAAATAATATTTTATGATGTCTTCCTTAGCTTTTGATTTTTAGAATGCTCTATTTTGGGTTGAGAGTTCAGTTGAACAAGTGAAAGAGAAAAACAAAGTTAGATTTTATTCTTCAGCTTATTGAACATATGTTTTGWTGGAAAAGTGCTCATGTAGAGATGAGGTCCACTTTACTGGATTGTGTTTTGTTAACTGTGTAAYGTAATCTTACTTTTAAAAATATCTACAAGGAAAAATGAACAAGGCTTTTATCTATTCCTTGAATAAAAAGGGGAAACGGTATAACTTTAATTATGCCAATGAAATTATTTTGTGCTCTCTCATAAACTTATCTGTTGCTATAAAATTCAAATATAAATTCAAATGTTGTGTTTCACTGTCAGAAACCTTTTGCATTTTTAGCAAGATAAATAAGGTACTCTTTAGAAATCTGCAGCTTTGCATTGACGTAAAGTCACTTCCTGTCTTGTCACACCACCAGGTTTCTGTTTGTGATCAGCACACCTGATCACTTCTCTCATTATATTCAGCTCTCTGATGATTATTATTATTTTTTGGTTGCATCTTAGTCAGATCCTTATTAAATTTGTTGGTAGTTTTTTTAAGTGCATCTTCTGTGCCATGGATAAGAATTTAGTTTTCTTCAGCCTGTCTACCAGTGCTGGACTTTTACCTGCATTTGAGCTTTAATCCCTCTGTACATGACACATGTTGTGATACTAAAAGATTGGTAGAAAATACTTTGGGACTATTTTTAAAACTTTCTTAAAACCATTAACTTTTTTGGTTTTATTATTRCAGCTTGATTTAAATTTAAAGTGGACATGCATTTTTAAATCCTTCTTTTTCACATTTAAATCATACAAAGTGAAACGGCACTGCTTTGGTATGAATTCCCCCTTAGTGTAATTCCACAAGCCCCTCTTTCACCACTTTTCTGAGGTGTCTCAAATGAGACCGTCTCTTTAAAACCAAACAAGGC
>NW_013952559.1:552253-555343 GCF_001266775.1 Austrofundulus limnaeus | reverse complement strand
AAAATAAACTCCATACTTCACACCCAGCCCACAGCTTCCAGACCGGTTTATTCTAGTTTGATGGAGGGGATTATGGCTAAATAGCTGCGCAGAAACATTTTTATTTGCAAGTTAATTAAAATATGTCAACAAGGGAAGACTTGTTCATCCAGCCTTACATGTTGGAGCCAGAGTCTGACTCAGAGGAGGATGAAGACMACCAAATTGTAGTTGGTAAGGCCAGAACTGGCAGTTCTGCCACAAATAATTTGATGTAATTGTTCAGAAAACATCATAGAAAATAGAGAAAACTGAACAGGTTAAAAAATACAACCTAAAAATAAAATAAAAGCACTGGAAGAGACTAAATTAAAGTTTTCTGCACTCAGTAACAACTAAATATATTTTAAAAAAGGGCTAAAAAGTGGATTWTGCATGACATGTGCCCTTTAAGCCCCATCATCACATAATGCTTTTGTAAAATCAATTAAAAAAAATAAGTGAGTCATGTCAAACTGTGATATTTAACCCCCTCTGGGATCCTGTGCGGTTTTAGTGAGTGGCACACTTCTGAGCTTGTTTGTTGTCCCAAACGTCCATTTGTCCAGCCCCTTTTTATTTATTTAATATTCTTTTAGGGACACAGCTGTGCAGACGGCCACMCAGCCAGGTGATGATTAAAGTTTCACGGAGAGCTGAGCTCCATTTCTAAAGTGTTGAGAAATCCAATTTTCTGTTGCTCGAATTGGGCTCGGTTTCCATCACACACTGTTTATCATGCTGCAGTTCATTCACAAGAAAAAAAWWAWAATAAAAATCACTGGGTCGCACGTTAACCAAATGTCAGCAACTGTTCCCAAAATGAAAACTGCTCCAATGAGTCAAAGAAGTCGACTTGTGTTCATCGTCCTGGTTTACCTCCCTGTTGTTTGGATGAAACACTGAGTATCACGTGGATTTTACACTCGCTGCTGGTACCTGCCAGGTGACATGAGAAAACTCACAATTGATACAAAAAAAACTTAACTTTATAGAGAGAAGTCACAGGAGGAAGTCTAAACCATCAAATAAAACCATGGGGGTACGCTAACTCCAACCTCTCAACAAATCAACACATTTTGTCACATTTTCAAATGAAAATGACTGTAATACTTTCTTTTTTTTTTGGCAGTTTTTAACCGCACAAAAACAAATAGGTTAACTGCTYACTAATAGAAATTATAAATCATTTTTATCCAGTCTCCTGAGCTTAAGTTACTAAATAAATGAGCGCATRACTAAAATGTAACCCACARKAMAGACTTAACACTCTGTCTGTTATTYAATTAGACTGCTGACAGTGGAGAGTGCCAAGAAATTTCTCAGTATGACATCCATTTAAAGGTCTTAAATTGAAGCCCGGCTAATAAGATGTGTACAGCTTATTGGGTTTATTTTGGCTGGGATTTTTTTAAAGGCTTAATATGTCTTTGTTTTAAATTATTAGAAAGGATGCTTTCACTTAGAGGTTTATTATGTTATGTCATGGGTAGCTCTGGTCTATAGACCTGACACAGAAACAAATATCACTATTTGAGCATCATAAAAGCAGAAATGGTGAAGATGAAGCTAAGGACTGGAAATGAACATAGATTTGAGGATCAGTGAGGTGGGAACCAGAGAGCTTTGAACTGTTCAAAACAAACATAACAGGAAGTCTGATTAAATAAAGGACATTTAGTGGTTTGAGCAAAGGTTCATGCGATTGGTAGAATAAAATCCATCTAGATTAAGGAGTTATGTTTGAGATTATGCCATCTTAAAACCTAGTCAGTCCCACCAATAAATCTTATTTTCCATACGGTTTTCTCACTTTGATTAGTTGAGAATCTTTGGTAAACACTGAGTTTCGTTTATTGTGTTTGTATTGAACCTGTTGGAGAAGCTGTAGCAAAAATAAAACTAAGAATTTTTGTCTTTGTTTTAATACAGGAAGGTAACTTTTTGACTCTCAGCTGGGGAGGACTGGACTTTGCTGCTAATACTAAACAGAGGAGGGGAAAACAAAGTGATTAATCAGACCGGGGATAAYGAGGAAGAAGTGTCTACAGGTGTGACAGGTAAACACAGTTCAGTTGTGAGTGGGCAGGGCTAAGTGACAGAGGTGTCAAAAGTAGAATTTTTGAGTATTTATACTTTACTGGAGTAAATATTTCAGCCTATTTTTTGTTGTAATTATGAGTACGTTCTACTCCTTACATTTTAAAAATGCAAAAAGTATTTAATTTCTATTTCACTTCAGCTGGGTTTGTTTCCAGCTTGTGCTCGTCCAGAAAAATAAAAAAACAAAAACAAACAAAACAAAAAAAATGGAAAAACAAAAATCTATATCAATTTATGATGCCTCCTTGATGAGGGAACATAGTTTGATGAGAAGTATAAATATAAGCCATTCTGACACCTTAAAGGGCCAATATTATGTGTTTCTCAGGCATATATTTAATATACTATATATATTACTGTACCATAATAAAGTATCTATGTCACCTTTAGCTGTTATTAAAATGCTGTTTTTATGTTTAAATAGAAAATAAACTTATTTTCTCATCACTTCCTCTTCTAAACGCCTTGAAATTGGCCTCTTTCTCTTTAAGAATCACCTTCCGCTTCTGTCTCACCCATTTCTGTGCGGGGGCCGGGGGGTGGGTGGGTATGATGCAGTTTACTTGGCATCTGAAAATCCATTTCCTCAAAGGTATTTTTAGTCTGAAAAGAGCTTCACTGAGTGAAAACTAATGTTGAGAGCTCAGCAGACAGTTTAAGTTTCACTTTCAGTTTCACCCGAGAGCCTGCAGGAGTCATGGGCGGGGTGTGTGGGGAAGTTGTGGGGGGGCGCTCTGCCATGAGGAAGTTCGGCTTAAAGACACGTCCCAGGGGCGTTCCTGGTCCCAAAAGATGTTTCTGGTCCCCACCTGTCGTTTTGCTCCTCAGCATGGCTTCCTAAAAACGCTGCAGGATTTCTCAAACATGCATGAATGAGTCAAAGCAAGGCTTTGGGCATGTTCTTTATGAGAGTACAACATTATAACATGGTAAAAAATTCAAAAACGTTCATTGTACATGATGTTGCCC
>NW_013952559.1:548962-552243 GCF_001266775.1 Austrofundulus limnaeus | reverse complement strand
CACTTCCTCTTCTAAACACCTTGAAACTGGCCTCTGTCTCTTTAAGAATCACCTTACACTTCTATGTCACCCATTTCGGTGCCGGGGGGCATGATGCAGTTTACTTGGCATCTGAAAATACATTTCCTCGAAGGTATTTTTAATCTGAAAAGAGCTTCACTGAGTGAGAAGTAATGTTGAGAGCTCAGCAGACAGTTTAAGTTTCACTTTCAGTTTCACCCGAGAGCCTGCAGGAGTCATGGGCGGGTTGTGGGGGGGCGCTCTGCCATGAGGAAGTTCGGCTTAAAGACACGTCCCAGGGGCGTTTCTGGTCCCAAAAGATGTTTCTGGTCCCCACCTGTCGTTTTGTTCCTCAGCATGGCTTCCTAAAAACGCTGCAGGATTTCTCAAACATGCATGAATGAGTCAAAGCAAGGCTTTGGGCATGCTTTTTTAAAATGAGAGTATAACATTATAACGTGATATAAAACTCAAAAAATTGATTTTACATGATATTGCCCACTTAAATTATTTGTACAAATCATGTCCAGCAGTACATATCAAACGTATATAGTTTACAATATAATGAAAAACTATCTCTGATAATCTTTTTTCCATTAATGACAGATTTATAATAGCCTAAACATACTATTGGAGTTTATAAACACTGAACTAAAACAAACACTAAATTAAGTTAAACAAACATTTAGTTAAATTAAAAAAGCAACTTTTAATGGCGTTTTTTCGGTTTTATTTTGTTTCTGCCAACAGAACGACTGACTTCAGCAACATGGCAAAGAAAAGTTTTGAATTTAATGCAAAACCCTGACAGCACACTTTGTTGGAACAAGTAAAAGTAGTATAGACTTTGTTTTTAATTACATCAGGACTAAATAATACAACACGGGCTTTCATTGATTTATTGCAGGTTCTTTTGTTTTCATTTGAAGGCATCGATGGTCTGATTAAGACACCTCAAAGGGATGCTTCTGGACACTGAGCTGAAAACTAGCAAGAATATTAGCATTTCAAAGTTCATACAACAAACATGAAATATGCTGTTATAATGTAGAAGATACAGATGTTCCACTGAACATCTGTGGGTTTTACATAAATAAATTAACTTTATAGCAGAAAAARAGGAGCAGAGCTTTTGATCTTGTTACCTGCTCTCTCCTGAGCTGGAAACCTGAGAAAACAGATAACAGTTTCAGATCACAGCCTGGCTTCATATCAGATTCACCATCTCCCCAAATCCAACCTAATTTTCATTAGCATTCAAATCTTGTCGTCATCCATTCCACTCCACGGTCCTGCCACGGTAATTTCCAAGTCCTGGAGCTTTGATAACTTACCTCGGGGGAAGAATCAGGATGCTGTCAGCCAGAGTTTCGCGCTATGGGCATCATCGAGAATTAAATCTAAAAACCTCGAGCAGGTTAATCTACATTCACCTGTGTGCTCGGGAATGTGAGTGGGAGGAGAATCCAAGACAATAAGATTCGTGCAGCCGCTCTGTGCCTCCTGCGTGTGCGTCAGTGAAGAAGGAGACAACGATCAGGTGAAATCTGGAGGTGAAAAGTGAAGATGAACCTGACAGGAAGGAACATCACGGTTTAAAGCTTGGCCAACCAAACAGCAATCTCATAAAAAATCTCCTCCAACATGCAGATGAGCATGTAAAACACACAACCCCATCCAGACCTGAGGGTAAAACTTCAAAACATCACAAAATTATTGCTCCATAAACTGAATTTACCACCCAGATGACCTTTAAAAAAATGTGAGTGAGCGAGGATGGAGAGGAAATTGGAAACTGTCCAGCTGTTGGCAGACGTGATGCTGCAACATTAAAACAAAATAATGAACACCTTCAGACATTTAGCTTCATAAAATAAAAAAATGGGCCTATAATTGTTTTAACAGTAGCACTGTAGGTCCTGCCTGATCCAGAACTGACTGTGTTTACCTGCACCTGTGTGGGTTTTCTCTCCTCCCACAATATAACGACTCACATTGAGTTAATTGATACTTCTAAATTAGCCAGAGGTGATTATGTGATTATCAGTTCAGCAGCAGCACTTTGCTTCTCTGTAATAAACTGGTGACCTGACCAGGATTCTAGCATTTTTCCCTCCTAATGGAAGCTGCACTGCAGCCACATGTGGTCCCTRAATGCATTTTCTGGGGTCAAAGGTATTTCCAGCCAGTGCATGACTGAAACATTTTTATTTGTGTAAAAGCTCTACAACGGCACTGTAATTTGGCATCACATTATTTCAGTAGAAATATCACGATATTCTTGCTGAGCTGCATCTAAAGTGTTACAGCTCCTGCTTTTTGTGCTAGAACATAACTAATTTTGTCAATAACTGTAATGAGAAATTAATGCAAATGCACCGGTTTAGAAAATACATTTTGCATCGACTGGTATGAGTTTATTTATTTATTTATTTTTATTACCGTACATTGATGAATCTGTGCTTATAAAGTGATCCACTTTGGCTCTGTTCTTTCTGGTTTTTAGCCCATCAGTCTGAACAAAACTAAACTCCTCAAACGGAAGCAGGTAAGATATTTACTGTTCACAATATTCAGCTGAAACCACACTTAAAAAAACTTGAAGTGTCTTTTTTTTGGTTTTGTGTTTAATAGAAGATCTGCTCATACAAGGTGAGATAAACTCATATTTTCCACAGGTCTCGTCTCAACCAGGTGTGAGTATCAAGGCCAGTGAGGGTCTGTTGGATTGATCATCTTGTAGAACATGAACCCAATGTCTGAAAGATATCTATGATTTGAGTTGTACCTTCATGGTGTGGTGTTTGACCAAAGTCGTGCATGTTAGGTTAATCTGTGACTCTAATTTGTACTTAGTGAGTGTTTGTCTCATTTATCTCTAAGTGCACTTGTGACCTGACCGGTGCGTACCCTGCCTCGCTGGAGGGAGACGCCAAATCATCCCTGACCCAAACAGTAGAAAGTGGTGAATGAATGGTTGGATGTCCAGCTCTCTTTAKCATTATAGTTTTAGTTGCTTTTGATTACAGTGAAGCTCTGCRAAGTCAAGTTTCACAGGTTGCAGACTCAATTAATCTCAGACATTTTCATGGAACTCACTACTACTAGTTTGTAGTAATCCCCGTAATTGTATGTATACCAGAAACACAGTAAATGCTGTACAGTTAGGAACAGATTTTTTTCTTTAGTGCCTTTCTGTGAGTTTTCAAATAAAGTTATTGGGAGCATGATAACACAATTTACAAATTTTGTAACTTAAATATTAACTATATATATATATA
>NW_013952559.1:547379-548952 GCF_001266775.1 Austrofundulus limnaeus | reverse complement strand
TATATATATTTCCACTTCCTAACAGTTCACTGTACAGTACCACTCTAAAAATCAGCAATCATAGGTCTGTTTTGGGCTGCATCCAATATTCAGTTCAATTCAATTCAATTAGCTTCAAGTCAATCAATCAATTTTGTACAATCAATGAAAGGAAGCAGATTGTGTTAAAATACTTTGTCACATCATGCTGAGCAGGAAAAACTCAGTTTTAACAGGAAGAAACCTCCAGCAGAACCAGATTCAGGACAGGCGGCCATCTGCCTCGATCGGCTGGGTTTGGGGACAGGAAAGAGGCAGAAAGACAGGTCCAGGTGTGTTTACCTCTGGAAGAGAGAAGAAAACATGTCAACAAACCTGTAGAGGAGAGTGTCTAAAGACAACACAGTAAGGAAATGTGGTCAGTTTGTCCTCCAGCAGTCTAAAGCAGCAGAAATAAGGAATAGCTCCGTAAACTAACCCTGATTATCAAAAAGGAAAGTCTTCACATTCACGTTTTTTCAATATTCATGGATACTCTAAAAACATAACCCCATGAAAATCGAAGCTACATGCTGTCGTCTTTCTGTATTTTTTCCATTTCCATTTGTTCACTTGTCTTCTCACCTTACTTGTAATGGACACTTGGTTGTTTGCCGCATCATTAGCCTCCCTTTGTTATTTCACTCGACTTTTTTGTTGTCTTTCGCCTGACTGTCTGTCACTCTCTCTTAGATCAGTTTTCACCTTGTCTTGTTTACTTTAGTTTCTCCTGCTACTGCAGTGTCCTCAGTGGTTTTTAAAGTCTCTAAGATGTCTTCCTTCCTACTCTATGTTTTGGGTGTTTTACCAGTTTCTCCCCMCTGAACTGTGGCAGATCTCAGTATTTTTCCTTTACTACGCTGCTGTATATTTGCATATTTAAAGTTCTGTTTGAGCCGTAATTAACAACTAGGAGACAATGTGTCAGTGAGGAAGTCAATGAAGCTTCACCTGCTCACTTCTATAAGCTGTGAGCTGCAGATATTGAGTATGTTTGACAGCCTCCAATGGCATTAGCCACGGTAACTTTACCGTAGTTTGTTGTACCTGCTGTTCAAAGACCATAAAATTAGAAATCATTGCTCACTTCAGCAGAGTGATGGAAAAGTAAGTCAGAGGAGCTGTTTACAAGTCAGCCATGCATTGTAAAAATACTGCCAACAAGACCAGTATCTACTTTAAAAGGATACATAAATGTGCAGATAAAACAACAAAAACAAGTAAGCAGACAGACTGTCATTCAGTTTGTTCTCATCCTCCTGCTCTTTGCATATTTCTTTTCCTTGTTAAAACTTTTAGAAAGCTTGTGCTGAATTAGAAGCTTATTTTATTCCAGTTTACCAGAGTGGATAAACCCTGAAACTATTTCATATTTTCATGTTTTTATTACGTTTCAGACGAGGCTAGATGGATAGCTTGTCTGAAATGATGTCACATTTAGCATGAAATATCAGAATCTGACTCGAAAAAAATCCCATTTTTCATTGATGTTCTCTGACAGATGCACACACACGCACGCACACACACACACACACACACACACACACACACACAC
>NW_013952559.1:542004-547058 GCF_001266775.1 Austrofundulus limnaeus | reverse complement strand
CTGACAACTGATGACTGACAAGTAAAACTGAGGATGTCCTAAAATGTACACCGTACGCTGCAGCGTTTTACTTCTTATCCTGTCTGGTTTAACCTGAATTTATTCCTAAAACACACACAAACACACACGCACGCACGCACGCACGCACGCACACACACACACAAAGTCACAAAGTACACTCACTGAATTTACAAAATGTTCAAAACATTTAATTTGTTCTGTTATGTTCTTTATTTTTATGAATCTTTCTGCTAAGTGTGTGAAACAGAAGAATAATGAACAGAAACTTAAAATATGAAATGTCTTAAAATAAAATGTCTTATTATAGGCATAATTATACATTGAGTTATTTTAATACATCAGAAAATATTTCACTGAATATAAAACAAAACGTAACACAAAAAGTAAGGAAATTTGAGTTTGGTAGATTATTTTTTGCTTGTTGTCAATAAATCTTATACCGGACACCTGATTTGCAGCCCTCATCCCACAAATGCATGTTCCTTACAAGTGTGGCACCATTTAAAAGGGAAATTAACTTGCTTTCCAATTGTATAAGATTTATTGGCAAGAAGCATTGTTACAACAAAAAAAATAATCTACTGAACACAATATACCTGACGCTATGGTCCTCACAGATCTGTTTGTCTGGAAAATGGTCCCCACGACGTAGCAAAAATGTATACACACACACACACAGAGGTTTGTTTATATATCCCCAAGTGGACCGTGGACGAACTTTCATTCATTTTTTGGTAATTTTATAGCCTAACCCTGATCATTTACCCTTAAATTAACCTCATAGGTACATATCTAACCCTAAAACTGACCCAAACTCAATTCACATCTTGGTCCTAAACCTATCCCCCCACCTGAAGTTAGCATCCGGCATATTCGGTCCCCACTACCTTTTTCTGGAAAATAGTTCCTATGATGTAGCAAAAACATGCCCATGTGCACTAACCCCTGCTGGTACAGACCCAAATGAAGTCTAATTAAAACAAAATTATATTACTTATAATTCATGATATGTTAATATTGCTGCAGGCGTCAGAGTGGCTCTCTAAGCATCTGAGGGATTAAATGATTAGAATTTTGCCAGACAACAAAACTTAAATGCAAATAAAGTAAACAAATACTTCAAGGATTACAGCACAACTATTCCACCCTACACTCGTAGCTGACCTGGAGGTGTTTTATTCTGAAAATGATCTTTTACTGCAGCTAAGAAATGTTTTCAAGTTGATCACAAATGTGGAGAAGAAATAATTCAAATCACAACCATCAAAAAATACAGATAAAATATTTGTTTTCCAGCTTATCCATAAAAACTAACAAAGGTAGTTTATAGGATTTTTGATTGTTCCTTCTCTGACTGGATCTACAGGTTAAATTATCAACAAGTTCTTCCCACAGTCCTTTTCAAAGATATTAACACACTTTATATCAGACTTTCAGATCCGTCCTCTGCAGCTCGGTGTCAGCCCGCTAGCTATAAATGGAATAGGCAATACACTTGTCTTCGTAGCAGCATGTCAAAGTGGTCTGGGGATGATTGCGATTGAAGAGCGTCGCCTGCAGCTTATAATTCACTTGTCAATAATGCATAAAGCCATATAAATCACAATATGTCTGTTTATATGGCCTCCCCAAGGTCACCCAGTGTCATTATCTGCCTCTTCTTCCTTTTATTCCTCCTCCTGCACCCCTCATTTCTTCACAGCTCTGACTTTCTGAGCATTAACCATCATTATCTTTGCACAGGAGCTTTTTCCTGGAGTCTCTCAGCTCCTCCTCAGCCGAGTGAATAAATGATGACCATCCTGGCATGATTGTGAGTCGGTTTATTTTCTCGGAGACAAACCCAAACGGCAGAAGTCAAACATGTTGTTTGCTTAGCCGAGGGGCAGATCCATTTGCGTGCACACACGCAGGGCGGCACAGTCGCAGCTGCACTCCTGAATCCCCGCAGACCCACCACGAGTCACGGCTCTCTAAATTAAATAAGACCCAATTAGATTAAAGTAAATGAAACATCGCTGATGAACTGGGGGATGAGAAGAAGTTGTGCAGAAACGGTGAAGGGAAGCAGAACGGAGAGGCGGGAGGACAGCGAGGAGTTTCTGTTGATGTAAGGTGAAGGAAAGGTCAGGGGGAGACGCCGGGAAATGGAGACAGAAGAGGAAAGTGAAGAAAAGGACAGCAAGGAGACGTTAGAGTAAACACTGAAGTGAGGAGGAAGTTATCTGTAGTTTTGGAGGAAGCAAGTTTAGGTGTTGATTTTAGAGTCAAACTTTGATTTAGAAGAAAATTCAAGGATAAACTGAACACAAATGGAAGTATACTGTAAACATAGACAATATATTTGTGTGAATGCTCCACAGCATTCACACAATTGAGATAAATTTTTCCCATACGTTTTTCGGCATCTAACATTTTCCAAAATTTTTGTGCTATTTCAACAATTCATATATCAAAACATTCAGCTCATTCATGTGAGGGGTGCTATGACTTTTGGTATTTCAGCTTTTTACACTTTTTTAGCTATTTCACTTCTTTTAGCCACTTTTTGTCATTGAAAATGACTGCAGCTGTTTTCAACATCCTTAAAATTCTTCTTAATATTTCTAAATCTTTACCGAACCTTACAAATTTTGTTGTGGTTATGCTCTTTTTCACATTCATGTGCTAATTTTAGCTACATTTTTGCCATTTCAGCTAAAATTCTGCTTCTTTCTGCTATTCCTCTGCCTTTTTCTACTTTTTTGTGCTTTTTTTCTGCTGTTTATGCTTCTTACAGATGCTTTCTGCTATATTCAGATATTTGCTGAAATTTTCGCTAATGTTTAGCTGCTATTAGCTAAAGTTAGCTTTTCTATGCTAAATACACATTTTTTGTATCTATTAAAACTTTTTCTGAAAACTTAAGCAAACTTGTGCTCCTTATTATGCTAATTTAAATTCCATTTACTTTTTAGCTGTTTTACTGAAACTTTCAGGTGTTTTAGCCATTTTATTACTAATTATCATTTTTTTTTGTACTCGCATGCAGTTCTTCTGCTAGTTTTACAATTTTTACAACACTTTATCTGGGTGCTAATTTCAACTTGTGACTTCTACCTTTGGCCTATTCTATGCTAATTTTAGTTTATTTGTGCTACTTTAGCTATAGATCTTCTTTCTGCAATATGTTATTGCTTTATTTTATTTTTTATGTCTTTTTCTGCTACCTAGTGCTATTTATGCATCTTGCAGATGTTTTCAGCTATATTTAGCTATTTTAGCTCTTAGCTTTTAGCTGTTATATGTTTTCAACTATGTTCTCCTTTTTGCTGTTTTTCTGCAAAGTTAGTCTTTTTTTTTTTGCTTATTTCAGCTTTTCAAAGTGTGCTCACATTAACACTTTTACCATTAAATATTTCCAGCTCAAATTCAGCAGCTTTCAGTTTAAGTTTTCAATGAATGAAGCATTCACACTAGCATTTTCGCAGGAAATGCAATTTCTCTAGTGCAGTAGAGCCCAAAGTGGGGCCCGCGGGCCAAATTTGGCCCGCCAAGCCATTTGATTTGGCCCACCAGCAGTTGACACATTTACTAGGCTGTAACCTGTTGTCCTATGTAAAAACACAGTATTTCCACTTAGTCATTTCTTCTATTGGCCCAATGACTATATAAGGGGCTGTAGTGCAGATAGTCTTCACTCATGGTGCTGATTTTATCTAAGTAGMAAAGACTCATGGGACATTAATGTCCTGTGAGCTTTTGCTACTTGAACGTATGGCAGACTTTCTCCAACTGCGCAGACTAAAACAAAAGCGGGCCACTGCACTGGCTGCAGGTTTAATTGTTAAAAATAAAGCACTTTACTTAAAAAGTATATGTATTTCAAATATTCTTTTACTGCATTTGGCCCGCAGCCCCAGATAGATTTTCATTTTGGCCCTCTTGGGGAAAATGTTTGGGCTCTAGTGTCTTTTAAATCTCATATCAGTAGCATCTCGTTCAGTCTACTTTCACTTTAACATCACTCGTCTCAGTCCATCTCTTTCACCCAACAGTAGTGATCCTGTCCAGATTACAGCAACTGTTGTTTTACCAACACCTGTCCTGCAGCATCTTCACTGACACCCTATCAAATTTCACATTTCCTATAAAACCCTTGCTCCTCTCTTTCAAAGCTCCCAATAACCTCGTCCCCCAGTATCTCACAGCACTTCTCAACATTATGACCCCATCTCACACACTCAGGTCCTTGTCCTCAACTCACCCAACCACCAGCTCGTCTGAAGGCTCGAGCTTTCAGCCAATCAGCACCCCTCTGGAACAGTCTCCCCCTGGACCCAAGTAGGGGTCTCTGAGTGCGGACGAGTGCGAACGAGTGGGCGTGTCACAAGGAAAGGCGATTCTAAAGCAACACACCTGATTTGACGGACTTTGTTTAAGGGACACACCTGACTGGACAAGCAAAAAAAGGGGCGTTACCGTACGGCACCACCTGATTGGACAAGAACAAAAGGGGCGTTACTGTACGGCACCACTTTTTCTGGAGAACGCTACTTGGGTCACATTTCTCCTGGTTAACCTTAGTGTTGGGGTCAGGGTCAGGCTGTAAAGACATCAAGCTGGATCTAAGGATACCGTCATGTAGGCCTCGTAGCCCACAGTGTTTATGCTTTTGACTAGGGCTGTGTATTGGCAAGAATTTGGCGATACGATACATGTCATAACAGAGGGGTCACGATACGATATTTCCCGATATATTGCGATACTGTAAGCAAGGGGATATATTGTGATATACTGCAATTTTTTTGTCCAAATGTTGTATTAAATAAAAACCTCTTACTGAAAAAAAGGCTAATGTTTACTTACAATGCTAATGCTACCCTTACTCTCTGGTGCTCAAGAGGTAGAGGAGCCAAATGGCTGGCTCACTGCTGCCAACTAGTGGTCAGAGGCTGAACTACAACATAAAATGAACGGCTGGCAGGAAAGTTGACATTTTAAACCTTAAAAAAATCAATACAGGGCTTTAGAATATCGATACAGTATCGGGA
>NW_013952559.1:538023-541977 GCF_001266775.1 Austrofundulus limnaeus | reverse complement strand
CTCTCCCACCAGCTCCATTTTTAAATATAGTATTAAAGCTCTTCTTTTTAAACAGGCTTCTTCAGTTCAGCCTTCATCTCTCATCACCTCTATTTAAGTAAAGTGAAGTTTCATTGTGATTTTTATTTGTTGCTTTTGTTTTTTTGTTTTCTACTTCATTTTATGAAAGGCGCCTTCAGATAAAATGTTTATTATTATATGTTGACTGCATTTTTATTTGTATTTCCACACCTGTGTCCTTTTTCAGTCAAATATATAACAGCTTTACACCTCATCACTATCAAATCATGCAGCAGTCATTTAAATTTAATAATCATCCTGACTGCAGTTTGATGATTTGGCAACAGTTCTCCTTTCTATTGCTTTCAGCTACAGTAAATCTGACAAGACGCTTATGAAAATGTCACACAACACACTGAGTTTTATAAATTTGTCATGAGATGTTGCTGTTTTTTTTTTCCACATAGAACAGCAGAGTATAATTAATTAATTATTATTATTCAGTGCTGTGTGCTGTAGTTCATCCAGGTGTTATAGTGGGGAAGGTGAGATGCTCCCTGAACAGACTTCTGCTCAAAACAGGACCAACAGAATTACACACGAGACAAGAAAAACACGCACCTTCTCACCCATAATAAATAGGTTCAAAAGGTTAATTTCAATTGACTAATTAGTTTATAATAATGCATATATTCCTGGACTGCAGAGAAAACAAACAGAAAAAAAACCTTCTACTAAGACTGGAGCTGTAGATCCTCTTCCTGTGAGGAACCAGTGCAAACCGCTCCACGCATGCCTGATCCAATTATTTCTACACTTCATATGACTCGTCTTTTCTGCTCCTGCTTATTTCGAGGCAGTAATTCATGCCTTCATTATATCTCTTGTGAATCACTGGGATTGTTTGGTTTTGATCTTTCTTTGTTTTGACCCTGCAGGTTGTACAAAGTGCTACAAACTAAGTATTGACAGAAAAGAAACTACTTTGATTTATACGAAGTCTTTATTGGCCTCGGTTTCAGGATTCAGTTTAACGTTTTATAGCTTGGTTTGGACAATATATGGCACCGGTTTACTTCTCCAAACTATTGCAGTCTCACTCTCCAGCCAAGGCACTTAGGTCAAAAAGCCTGTTTTTTTATATATAAATCCAGGCTTAGGAACAGAAAGGACAGAGCCTTTTGAACAGTGGCTCCTAATCTGTGGAACAACCTTCATATTAGCTTCAGTTATTTCAGTTCTCAGTGGTTTTTAGTTGTGGTTGAGCAAAATATAATATGATTGTGCTCAGATTATTCATTTTTAATTCGATTTTTATAAACAAATTTCAATTTTTGATCAAATATTTTGTACATGTTTTTCGATATTGATTCATTCATTTAAGTTTCATTTAAGTTTATTTGATAGGGACAGACACACATCAACATAGACAAATTGAATGAAACAGCAGTCCCATGCTTGCATCATGGTGCAATAGCGGTAGCTAATTCGCAGCACTTGTCCCTAGATTGTGTATTTTATGTTTCGTATAGAATTTTAATGAACTGTGTTTTTTTAAATGTGCTATAGGAAGAATCTTTAACTTGATTTATGACTAACTTCACAAAATTGTCTCTGACAATCAATGACTCTGTGTGGCCAGCTCACATAACATTGCAATGAAAACATCCAGGTTTTCTGACTCTGATTCATTGGGGGCAAAAATCAAAGATGAAACTGGTTTTTCTGACATCAGTTGTTTTACAGTGAATGTACTGGACAATTGTTTTGTTTGGTGAGGGGCTAACACAAAAAGAGAACCCAAAAAAAAAATCAAAATATCTTCCAAATAAAATAATGTTGTACATATTTTGTCAAAGTAATCCTCTGCCTCTCTGGAACGTATGTGTCACATAAAATCTCCAGTGGAGAAAGTGAAAAGAGGAGCTGTGTTTCCTCAGGTATTAATATCACCCCTGGGAGGGAGCACTAAGCTGGAGATGGAGGTGCGTGCCTGTGGAGGGAGTCTTCATTCAGCGGAGGGCAGTAAATCAACTCATGCTGGAGGCAAAAGGAGGCTGAAACCAGAAAGAGTAGTGTCCACGCTTCTCCTTCTATTGGCCATGACCCGTCATTCTCACCTCCAACCATCAACCTCTCTTTTCCCTTAATTTACTCCTTTCCTATTTTACTATCCGACCTGCAGCTTTTTATTTCTCTGCAAAACCGTCTCCAAGGCTTCCAATATGTGTTTTAGTTATCTCACCAACCTAAATTCCTGCATTTTGTCCTCCCTGGTTGCTTTTTCTCACGTCCTTATCTCCCAAAGGTTCAATTGTCTCCTCTCGCCTTTTTGCAATCCACTGGAGATATGATAAAAGAGGTCAGTTTTGTCATTCAACTGTTTTTTTTTTTTTTTTTTTGTGGCTTAAAGTTATTTTATACAGGGTACATAATCATCTAGTTTAAAGCTGATAACATTTTAAAGGTAAGTACTTGTACCATACTCCCAGCACATGGCAGTATGATAGTATTACTGTTAGGTAAATCCAATATTTACTCTGTTTCTGGGTCTATTTCCATCACTGCTATCTCCAGAGGGGGAAACGAAGCCATTTGAGCTGCTAATTGCTTCACTGCTAATTGTAATTGCTCCAAAATCAAAGMTAAGAGAAGTGAAATTGAGTCAAAACATTACAGACTTTTAAAACAGAACACARGCTCTGAAAATGGTTTTACATCAATACACAGCTCCTCTTTGATCACTTCTCTTCTTGTTGTCTTCAGATCTTGGCAATAGTTCAATAATTAATCCCATTGATCTCACTGGTGATTACAGGTGTTTGTTACAAATTAGCMTTTTTTTTCCAGAAGCACCTTGAAGGCTGTAAAACAATTAGTGGACGTGCAAAACTGAACGAGTGAAAACTTATGATTACATTCTGCTGTGACCCATTTTTACTTGATTATATCTGTGCAATATAAATTGTAAAGTTTTTATTTTGTTCTCTTCCACATAGCTTCACCCAAACAGAAGAAATAGTTTAATATAACTCATGCCCGGTGGGCAAACAACTGGTTTGTATGTATCAAACCAAGTATTAGGTACGAATCCCTCCAAACCTATTATTATTATGCATATATGAAATTACAAATGTAAACAYATTGGTAACATGTTCTTTCATGGTACCGTTATTACCATGTAATTACAAGGTAATAAAAATGTGATTAAATAGTAATTACTGCCTTATTAACATGTAAATATGTGGTAATTAGGGTACAATTAATTGTTTGCAGTAATGTAGCACTTACCTGATAAAGTATTACAATTCACTATGTAAACACCTGAATAAGTAGTAGGTAATTTGGACAGTTTTAAAGTTATATTTTATTGCAATTAACCACTAACCCYAAAATTGAGTTGCATTATTTTGGTTATGAATATAGTGTTGAGTTACTATTGAATAGTAATTTGATTGTAGTTACCCAATAAAGGTAGTTTTACTAACAGTAGTTTTTCTTTTGTACCCTAATTACCTTGTAATTACATGGTAATAAAGRTACCGTAAAAAAAAGCGCTACCAACATACTGTATGAGATTAAAAATAATTTTCAATCATTTTCATCCCAATTTGAAAACACACTCCTGTCAGATTCAGTGCTCCACTGTGGAAGTCCTCTAGAGATTTAAATACAGCTCAGTTCTAGTACAGATTTTTCAGGCTTGCTTATTATTTGTTGATGTAGGCAAATACTGTTAAACTGTTAAGAACGGCTCAAAGGGCGGGTGTGGCRGAGTGGTTAGGTGAGTCGTCCTGGAACCAGAAGGTCGCTGGTTCGATCCCCTGTCCAGCCGTCTCAGTCGTTGTGTCCTTGGGCAAGACTTCACCCACCTTGCCTACTGATGGTGGTCAGAGGGTCCGGTGGCGCCGATGTATGGCAGCCCCACCTCTGTCAGTGTGCCCCAGGGCAGCT
>NW_013952559.1:531196-537574 GCF_001266775.1 Austrofundulus limnaeus | reverse complement strand
GTCGTCAACATATCTGAACCAATGGCTCGGTGGCACCCCTGAAAAGGACATCAAGGCTCTCTTTTCCACTTCCTCCATCAAGTCAAGGTGATGAAATTTGCCCTTTTTGAACATGACGGGTGGCTAAAGGTCTCCAGCTGTTGCCAGTTTCATGCTCTGTAATAAAATATGAAAATATAGTGTTCACAGCACCTTCATGACCCTCCTCCAGTACTCTCCTCAGAGGCCAGAAGCTCAGCCTGTTTTATGTGTAGTGGCTGACTTTGTTACATGAAATGATTGACACTAAACTGAGTAAGGTCCTGCATCTCACCTTGTCTTAATGTTCAGAAATATTCAGACCAACTGGAGTACATTCAGCCAAATTTCCACTAACAAACATTCAAAACACAAGAATGAACAAATATATCCTTATTTCTTTCAAAGCATTAACATTCCACACAGCTTATAAAACCACTAGCAGCGAAAAAAACATTTTTTTTTCACTTACATTTGATGCATGTTTGTCCTCAAATATGATGAAATTAGCRACTCAAAATGACCGGAAGTGTTTTTATCCGAATATTTTTACTTCTCCTGGCCACAAAAATCCCTCTTCCATGTCTTGAAGCACTCGAAACACTTAATAACAAATATATTTTCATCTTATCTGCATGTTTAGTCAGCTAACTGGCCAAAAAAAAATGATGGAAAAAAAATGTTTTCCTTTGAGAATAGCTTTCTTTGGTAAYGTAGCACGACTGTCTAAATATGGTGACCTATTCCGTGTTTACCTTGACCGTCACTAAACAAAGTTCCCATCCCCTCAATGTATATACCAAATGAAAGGTACAGTGATTGGCTACACAGCTGTGGCATCAGAAAAAAGCTCGGAGCTGACTGGCCAATTCTACAGTCAATCCAGTCCAGGATGACGGAAATAGGAAGTTGGTCACTTCTCATATAATATTGGCTCCGGACAGCCGATACTTGAACCCAGTTGATCAAATGAGGTGTCAATCAAAAGAGGAGGGCCTAGATGTCAATTTTGATGCATTGCACACAGACACATTGAACGGAAACACAGAACGGCAATTCAAAATAAAACAAAACAAAAATGGCACATGGGCGTTGCGCTGAATGTCAACAGAATCAAAGAAATACTGGTATTATGTAATAATAGGAGTGTAAAGGTTTATAAAACAAAATCGGTTGAAATAATTTTAAGATCAGAGCTCTTTTAAGATGTCTTCTTAAAKTTTGAACTCAAACTATTCTCCAAACTTCAAAAAAGCTATCCACAATAGGTAAGATACTGATTGCTCAAACCGTCAAAAAGAGCTGAACCATTTCATTTTACATGCAATCAAAGCGTGTGTAATTGCCACATGTAGCCATCATGCAGTGCAGCTGGTAATGTGGACTGGAACATGACCAGAGTGAGGAAGGTGTTCAGGGACAGGATCACCTTGATGTTTGATGCAGACAGCCAGTGAGCGGTCAGTCTGTCAGTCTGTTTTATGAGCTGCAGCTCTTATAAAAAAGACCTTTAACCATCCTGGAGAGAGGAGCAGAAAAAACAAGCCATCAAATGGGATAAAAGAGACACTATTTTTATGTCTCTTCACACTAACAGAACACATGAAATGACACACGGCGGAGCGGATCTGAATCAGGTTCTCTGCAAGCCGAGGCTGGTTTTTATTTTTTCAGTCAAAGAACGAATCAAAACACTGAGATTATACAAGAATGTCTGGATTTTTCCTGCATGTTTGGCCTTATTTTTTGTACTTCTTTCATTTTTTTTAACTGCGTGATTGTTCACACAGTATTGACTCAGCAATAAGAGGATCGATGATGGGGACATACAAAAAAAGATAAAGTGAACACTTCAAGGCCAGTTTTTGTCGGTAATCTGCGTGCCTCTTTAGCTGAACGTTACATCTTTGATATTCATCGGCCCTTTGCTAATGTACATGAACATGAAAGAGAAGGAACTGAGGAGAGGGGGCAGAGAGATATCAACCATTTGTTCTTTTCAGTGTTTTTTTTCTTCCTTAAATGAAGCATATGAGGAAGAAGAGGCACCACACAATGACACCGGTGCCTTGAATAGAAATAATGAGGGATGTCTGTCGACTGTTTTTTTTCTTCTTCCACTTCCTGTGTMTTTATGCACTTATTAGCCTGGTCTTTTAAAAAAAGAGCACAAGCCAGYGACATAATGGGGTAAGAGGAGGGAAATGATGAGAGTGAAGATACGATGGAATTTGAGTCAATGAGGTAATTGGGATTTGGGAGATTTAAAACAAGGTTTGGTGCATGCATGGTGGGAGGGAGTTGGTGTGTGTGTGTGTGTGTGTGTTTATAATGTGATTCAGTCCAGCGTGAGCAGAAGGACGACAAGATCAAGGGCGCATTTAGTCTGAAGAGGTGTTTCTCATTTGCATGGCATCAAACTGGAATAGTTAAATAAACTCTTTAAATTCAGTTTTCACATCTGTTCTCACTGCTTCAGGTAGAAAATTCTCCTTTACATCTTTTTTTGGTGGTCAGTTTTCTATTTCTGTTTTCCACTGAGCAGCTGTTTCAGCTGACGTCAAAGAACAGAAGTGTGTTTAATTACAACAGTGGTGTCCAAACATTTTGTCACATAAAGTCAGAAGGACTTGAGGGCCAAAAATACTGTATTTTTTTTACCTGCTCAACAATAAATTAAGCATTGAATACTTTAATTARACAAATAAAGTAGTCAGATTCATTGCTGGAAATTGATGCGTAAATTAATCTAGATCCAAAACTTTAAAAATGTTTTGCAGGATTTCCCTTATTGAAAGAAATTTTGCAATTTTCTAGGTTTCAATTGGGGGGAAAAATAACCCAATTTAGTCAATTCTGATCAATGAAATCAGGATTTAGGTCTCTCTTTTGTTGAAAATGCTTGCTGTATTCAGACAAATTTAATAAATTAATTAAAAGCAGATCGGAGCGCAGCAAAATCTTTTCAGTAGAAGTCACTAAAGCCAAGAGCCTGTTTATTTAAAGACAAATAATTGGGATTGTTGCCAATATTTGTTGTTGGAAGAAGATTTTACTTTGTCTGTGATCATTTTATCGTAATAAAAAATAGAAAGTCTACATCTAMATCAAACACCTGTGCTGGGGGGACAAATTAGTATAATTCTTGAACTGAAGTCAGTGGCCACACAAACTCAGTTCAGGGGCCCACAAATGGCCCCTGGGCCACACTTTGGACACCCCTGAACTACAATGTCTATTTCTCAGTTCAAAAAATGTTCAAACTGTGAAATTATCCATGTTTTTCTTTTATGACCAGAAGTTYACAGTGGTTAACTCAGGAGGTGATAAAGGTGTTTGTTTGTCTGTTAGCAAAATATCCAGACAGATTTTTTTTTATCAAACTACATCTAATTAAATTTTAGAGCTGAAAGGAATTATGTACAATGAGCACCCAAGTCAGGTGCAGGACYGGTCCAGTACTCAATCGGAAATGTTCATTCACACACATATAAAGATACAGCAACGTGGTCCATCCCATTCAAATAGATAAAATGACACTYATGCATAATAGCAAAGAATAAAAAAATGTGTTTTAAATGTCAAAAAAAGTCTGATTCTAATGAAAGTACATTTATTCCATCCTCTGGGTTAAGTATTTTGATATCAGGGTTATAAAAATCTGAACTATTGCTTTAAGTATTGAAGCTGCATGTGGCTGCAGTGCTAAGTGATGCTTTCAGCATAGCTGCTGATTGTCAGTGATCGCAGCGACAGACWGATCCTGAGCCTGAAGACCAGCAGAGATCATCCTGCTATTCAAAGGTCACCSGTTTAATTCCTGCACAAAAGAACCAAGCTCTCTGCATGTCCTAGATTCTGTCAAACAGCACTTGGTCAAATGAGCCCCTGCTTCTTTTAATTAAGATGAAAATGTCTGCGAGACACCATGAACAGCAAGGCAGAAATGACAGGGCTGYGTCTGCAGTGGAGAATCCAGCATGACCAGACAGAGTGAAGCCATCTTGTTAGCTGAGTGAAAACTAGTTAACATGCAAAGAAGCAGCAACTACAGGTTTCGACTGTGAAGGGAGAGCAGATTGTCACTAAACTCTTTCACACACWCTCAGATGCACCAGAGGCGTCGTCAGCTAATTACTGACTGGAAGATTCTCAAGAGGCAAAGTAAACAGAGAGATGCCCCTTTGCATCCTGGGTTCTGCAGCAGCCTGCAGCATGTTTGGACCTGCAGCTCTTCCACCCAGTCGCCACCACCACCACCGCCGCCGCTGCTGCTGCTGCTGCTGCTGCTGCTGCTGCTGCTGCTGCTGCTGCCGTCTGGTCACATGATCAGACAAGAAGTAGGCCACAACAGAGGAGCAAAGGCGGAGCTGTCAGTGTGTGACGGGGAGTTGTGCAATGCAAGTTAAAGAAGTAAGTGGGGGGAAAGAAAAAGGGGGACTCTATTAGCATACACAAATTTTAAGCACACACACACACAGAGAGGGAGAGAGAGAGAGAGAGAGAGAGAGAGAGAGAGAGAGAGAGAGAGAGAGAGAGAGACCTTTTCCCACACATCTCAGCGTCTAAATATACAAACACAAACAGGGAGAAGCTGCCAAATTTCAAAAGATAAGATGAACAGCCGGAGGATTTAGCAGGTTGAGCCAAGATACACATGGACATACACACACTCRTGGTTTTCCCCTCTTTTAGAGGACATTGCATGACTTATACTACACACTCCTAATAAGTCTAACAGACAATCTGTATCTAACCCTTTTAACCTCAAAGCAAGCCCTCGTCTYAAATTTTATTGAGTAAGATCATTTAATTTTTGATGCCRTCCTCAGAGATCTGGATAATTGAACTGAACTGAACAGACACGTCCTCACAGCCTAAGTAAGACGGGGACAAAAGCTTTCTCGCCATCAAACATTCAGCTGCAGACACTGATGTCTGTTAAAMCTAATCTGCCATCTGGAATATTTTGTCTCCATTTCCATTTTGCTTTCATGTTTTTTTGTAAAGGTTTTYGGCTAGAGATAATTTAAAACTGTGCCCCGAAACTCTAACAGCATAAATGACGTTTTACAGCTGCGGGWGTAACGATAAATCCCTCAGATGTAGCCAACTTTGACAACAGCGGAGTCTGGAGCTGCAGTTTGTTGTTGTTTCATGTAATTATTGAAAAATTTATTTGTAAGTCATTGCACTTTGAATTAAAGGTCTAGCACACCGGGGCGGAGCCACAGGGGTGGCCAAGGTGCCAAATGCCACCCCCTGGCATTTGATTGGCCACCTCAGGTGCCCCCCCCAAAAAAATAGACAAGTATTTGGGGGATCATAGATTGCATTTAGATTTTGTTAAAGATTGTTCTCTAGACTGTTTTAAAATTAGCATTAGAAGTTAGCTTAATTTGGAATTAGTTGGGATTAAGTTGGTATATTCAGCTTTCTATGTCAACAAATAGCTGAATGTTTTTTTTTTATTTTTTCACCAGCATTCAGCATGTTTTTTGGATCAATTGTAGCTATGATCACACAAAGTTTCAGTTCTGTATTTCTGAAATATAGCTGTTGGAATCAGCTGCTGCGGCCATCTTGAATTTTCAAATCCAAAATGTTTTTTTGTACATGCTTCCCTAAAAAACACATTKGCCGCCCCTTGAAAAAGTCTCGACCCCTGCCAGCATACTTTAAAGAAATGCTTATCAGCCACCAACTTTCATGCCAGAGTTGAACAAAATCATCTTATGAGAAAGGATAGAGTTTTTGCCTTTTTGATCAAACTTTGTTAATGACCTTATGCACAATTTCATGGGATATTGTGAGATCTGTTAGCACACAGATTATATGCTGGAGTGGTCTTTCAGCAACTACCACATCAAAGTTCAACTCAGTAAATCTGAATGAACAACAGCCACTTTGTGCTAAAATCGACTGACTTTTAAAGTTGCTTACTTCAAAATGGCTGTCACAACTCATTAGCTGTAGATCGTCCAATGACTACTTTTTGAAAGTTTCGTTGAAATATGTGGGTCATTCATGGAAAATTTTGCTGACAGACAGGTAGATGGCAACAATTAATGGCAATGTTTTAAGCAAATATTTTGCATARTGCTTGAAGCATATGCTGTAAAAATTCTGCATCTCAATTCAGGAGTTGCGTCTTTCGAAGTCCTTCAAATACCAAAAATGAAGGCTGCATTTGAGTATCCTGATTGGCTGAGGATATCCCAGGGTTTGTTGCACTGTCAGCAAACTAAACAGGAAAACGTAAGTTTAGCAACTTAGCTGATGAAATCCATGCTGCAATGACATGTTAAATAAAATACAACTACAAGTACCGATCCTGGAGCTAAAACCAAATTATTAATG
>NW_013952559.1:524875-529783 GCF_001266775.1 Austrofundulus limnaeus | reverse complement strand
GAACTTCCCAAGGTCCTGAAAGTGCTGGAATGTTTCTGGACTGTAGATAGTGTGAAAGCATGAAGGAGCTGTCCAAGGTCCTGAATGTGCTGGAATGTTTTAGGACTTTCGACAGTTTGAAGGACTGAAGGAACTGCCCAAGGTCCTGAAAGTGCTGGAATGTTTCTGGACTTTAGATAGTTTGAAAGGATGAAGGAGCTGTCTGAGGTCCTGAATGTGCTGGAATGTTTTAGGACCTTGGACATTGTAAATGGCTGAAGGAGCTGTCCAATGTCCTAAAAGTGCTGCAATGTTTCTGGACTTTAGACAGTGTGAAGGGCTGAAGGAACTGTCCAAAGTCCTGAAAGTGTTGGAATGTTTCAGGGCTTTAGAAAGTGTGAAGGACTGAAGGAACTGTCCAAGGTCCTGAAAGTGCTGGCATGTTTTAGGACCTTGGACATTGTGAATGGCTGAAGGAGCTGTCCAATGTCCTAAAAGTGCTGCAATGTTTCTGGACTTTAGACAGTGTGAACGGCTGAAGGAACTGTCCAAAGTCCTGAAAGTGTTGGAATGTTTCTGGGCTTTACAAAAGTGTGAAGGACTGAAGGAACTGTCAAAGGTCCTGAAAGTGCTGGAAGGTTTCTGGACTTAAGATAGTGTGAAAGGATGAAGGAGCTGTCCAAAGTCCTGAAAGTGTTGGAATATTTCAGGGCTTTAGAAAGTGTGAATGACTGAAGGAACTGTCCAATGTCCTGACAGTACTGGCATATTTTAGGACCTTGGACATTGTGAAGGGCTGAAGGAGCTGTCCAAGTTCCTGAAAGTGCTGCAANTGAAAGTGTTGGAATGTTTCTGGGCTTTACAAAAGTGTGAAGGACTGAAGGAACTGTCAAAGGTCCTGAAAGTGCTGGAAGGTTTCTGGACTTAAGATAGTGTGAAAGGATGAAGGAGCTGTCCAAAGTCCTGAAAGTGTTGGAATATTTCAGGGCTTTAGAAAGTGTGAAAGACTGAAGGAACTGTCCAAGGTCCTGAAAGTGCTTGTATATTTTAGGACCTTGGAAAGTGTGAAGGGCTGAAGGAGCTGTCCAAGGTCTTGAAAGTGCTGCAATGTCTCTGGACATTAGATAGTGTGAAGGGCTGAAGGAACTGTCCAAAGTCCTGAAAGTGCTGGAATGTTTTAGGTCCTTGGACAGTGTGAAAGGAAGAAGGAGCTCTCCAAGGTCCTGAAAGTTCTGGCATGTTTTAGGTCCTTGACAGTGTGAAAGGACGAAGGAGCTGTCCAAGGTCCTGAAAGTGCTGGAATGTTTCTGGACTTTATATAGTGTAAAGAGCTGAAGGAACTGTCCAAAGTCCTGAAAGTGTTGGAATGTTTCAGGGCTTTAGAAAGTGTGAAGGACTGAAGGAACTGTCCAAGGTCTTGAAAGTGCTGGCATGTTTCAGGGCTTTAGAAAGCGTGAAGGACTACAGGAACTGTCCTAGGTCCTGAAAGTACTGGCATGTTTTAGGACCTTGGACAGTGTGAAGGGCTGAAGGAGCGGTCCAAGGTCCTGAAATAATGGAATGTTTTTGTACTTTAGACAGTTTGAAGGACTGAAGGAATTGTCCAAGGTCCAGAAAGTGCTGGAACATTTCTGGACTTTAGACAGTGTGAAGGGCTAAAGGAACTGTCCAAAGTCCTGAAAGTGTTGGAATCTTTCAGGGCTTTAGAAAGTGTGAAGGACTGAAGGAACTGTCCAAGGTCCTGAAAGGGCTGGAATGTTTTAGGATCTTGGACAGTGTGAAGGGCTGAAGGAGCGGTCCAAGCTCCTGAAATAATGGAATGTTTTTGTACTTTAGACAGTGCCAAGGGCTGAAGGAACTGTCCAAAGTCCTAAAAGTGCTGCAATGTTTCTGGACTTTAGATAGTGTGAAGGGTTGAAGGATCTGTCCAAAGTCCTGAAAGTGTTGGAATGTTTCATGGCTTTAGAAAGTGGGAAAGACTGAAGAAACTGTCCTAGGTCCTGAAAGTGCTGACATGTTTTAGTACCTTGGACAGTGTGAAGGGCTGAAGGAGCTGTGCAAGGTCCTGAAAGTGCTGGCATTATTTAGGACATTGGACAGTGTGACAGGCTGAAGGAGCTGTCCAAGTTCCTGAAAGTGCTGGAATGTTTCTGGACTTTAGTGCCAAGGGCTAAAGGAACTGTCTAAAGTCCTGAAATTGCTGGAAGGTTTCTGGACTTTAGATATTGTGAAGGGATTAAGGAGCTGTCCAAGGTCCTGAAAGGACTGGAATGTTTTAGGACTTAAGACAGTGTGAATGACAGAAGGAACTGTCCTAGGTCCTGAAAGTGCTGGCATGTTTTAGGACCTTGGAAAGTGTGACGGACTGAAGGAGCTTTCCAAGGTCCTGAAATAATGGAATGTTTCTGGACTTTAGACATTTTGAAGGATTGAAGGAACTGTCCAAGGGCCTGAAAGTGCTGGAATGTTTCTGGACTTTAGATAGTGTGAAAGGATGAAGGAGCTGTCCAAAGTCCTGAAAGTGTTGGAATATTTCAGGGCTTTAGAAAGTGTGAACAACTGAAGGAAATGTCGAAGATCCTGAAAGTGCTTGTATATTTTAGGACCTTGGACAGTGTGATGGGCTGAAGGAGCTGTCCAAGGTTCTGAAAGTGCTGCAATTTTTCTGGACTTTAGATAGTGTGAAGGGCTGAAGGAACTGTCCAAAGTCCTGAAAGTGCTGGAATGTTTTAGGTCCTTGGACAGTGTGAAAGGACGAAGGAGATGTCCAAGGTCCTGAAAGTACTGGCATGTTTTAGGTCCTTGACAGTGAGAAAGGACGAAGGAGCTGTCCAAGGTCCTGAATGTGCTGGAATGTTTTAGGACTTTCGACAGTGTGAAGGACTTAAGTAACTGTCCAAGTTCCTGAAAGTGCTGGCATGGTTTAGGACATTGGACAGTGTGAAGGGCTGAAGGAGCTGTCCAAGGTACTGAAAGTGCTGGAATGTTTCTGGACTTTAGTGCCAAGGGCTGAAGGAACTGTCCTAAGTCCTGAAAGTGCTGGAAGGTTTCTGGACTTTAGATATAGTGAAGGGATTAAGGAGCTGTCCAAGGTCCTGAAAGGGCTGGAATTTTTCCAGGACTTAAGACAGTGTGAATGACTGAAGGAACTGTCCTAGGTCCTGAAAGTGCTGGCATATTTTAGGACCTTGGACAGTGTGAAGGGCTGAAGGAGCTGTCCAAGTTCCTGAAAGTGCTGCAATGTTTCTGGACTTTAGATAGTGTGAAAGCATGAAGGAGCTGTCCAAAGTCCTGAAAGTGTTGGAATATTTCAGGGCTTTAGAAAGTGTGAATGACTGAAGGAACTGTCCAATGTCCTGACAGTACTGGCATATTTTAGGACCTTGGACATTGTGAAGGGCTGAAGGAGCTGTCCAAGTTCCTGAAAGTGCTGCAATGTTTCTGGACTTTATAAAGTGAGAAGGGCTGAAGGAACTGTCCAAAGTCCTGAAAGTGTTGGAATGTTTTAGGTCCTTGGAAAGTGTGAAAGGACGAAGGAGCTGTCCAAGGTCCTAAAAGTTCTGGCATGTTTTAGGTTTTTGACAGTATGAAAGGACGAAGGAGCTGTCCAAGGTCCTGAAAGTGCTGGAATATTTTTGGACTTTAGATAGTGTAAAGGGCTGAAGGAACTGTCCAAAGTCCTGAAAGTGCT
Source organism: Austrofundulus limnaeus (assembly GCF_001266775.1). NCBI lineage: Eukaryota > Metazoa > Chordata > Actinopteri > Cyprinodontiformes > Rivulidae > Austrofundulus > Austrofundulus limnaeus. The sequence continues at coordinate 526,113 of NW_013952559.1, read as the reverse complement.
GGAAGGTTTCTGGACTTTAGTGCCAAGGGCTGAAGGAACTGTCCAAAGTCCTGAAAGTGCTGGAAGGTTTCTGGACATCAGATATTGTGAGGGAATTAAGGAACTGTCCAAGGTCCTGAAAGGGCTGGAATGTTTCAGGACTTAAGACAGTGTGTATGACTGAAGGAACTGTCCTAGTTCCTGAAAGTGCTGGCATGTGTTAGGACCTCGGAAAGTGTGAAGGGCTGAAGGAGCTGTCCAAGGTCCTGAAATAATGGAATGTTTCTGGACTTTAGACATTTTGAAGGACTGAAGGAACTGTCCAAGGTCCTGAAAGTGCTGGCATGTTTTAGGACCTCGGAAAGTGTGAAGGGCTGAAGGAGCTGTCCAAGGTCCTGAAATAATGGAATGTTTCTGGACTTTAGTGCCAAGGGCTGAAGGAACTGTCCAAAGTCCTGAAAGTGCTGGAAGGTTTCTGGACTTTAGATATAGTGAAGGGATTAAGGAGCTGTCCAAGGTCCTGAAAGGGCTGGAATTTTTCCAGGACTTAAGACAGTGTGAATGACTGAAGGAACTGTCCTAGGTCCTGAAAGTGCTGGCAYRTTTTAGGACCTTGGAAAGTGTGAAGGGCTGAAGGAGCTGTCCAAGGTCCTGAAATAATGGAATGTTTCTGGACTTTAGACATTTTGAAGGACTGAAGGAACTGTCCAAGGTCCTGAAAGTGCTGGAATGTGTCAGAACTTTAGACAGTGTGAAGGACTGAAGGAACTGTCCAAGGTCCTGAAAGTGCTGGAATGTTTCTGGACTTTAGATAGTGTGAAAGCATGAAGGAGCTTTCCAAAGTCCTGAAAGTGTTGGAATATTTCAGGGCTTTAGAAAGTGTGAATGACTGAAGGAACTGTCCAATGTCCTGACAGTGCTGGCATATTTTAGGACCTTGGACAGTGTGAATGGCTGAAGGAGCTGTCCAAGTTCCTTAAAGTGCTGCAATGTTTCTGGACTTTATAAAGTGAGAAGGGCTGAAGGAACTGTCCAAAGTCCTGAAAGTGTTGGAATGTTTTAGGTCCTTGGACAGTGTGAAAGGACGAAGGAGCTGTCCAAGGTCCTAAAAGTTCTGGCATGTTTTAGGTTTTTGACAGTGTGAAAGGACGAAGGAGCTGTCCAAGGTCCTAAAAGTTCTGGCATGTTTTAGGTTTTTGACAGTGTGAAAGGACGAAGGAGCTGTCCAAGGTCCTGAAAGTTCTGGCATGTTTTAGGTT
>NW_013952559.1:522918-523934 GCF_001266775.1 Austrofundulus limnaeus | reverse complement strand
CAGGACTTTTGACATTGTGAAGGACTGAAGGAACTGTCTAAGGTCCTGAAAGTGCTGGAATGTGTCAGGACTTTTGACATTGTGAAGGACTGAAGGAACTGTCTAAGGTCCTGAAAGTGCTGGAATGTGTCAGGACTTTAGACAGTGTGAAGGACTGAAGGAACTGTCCAAGGTCCTGAAAGTGCTGGAATGTTTTAGGACTTAAGACAGTGTGAATGACAGAAGGAACTGTCCTAGGTCCTGAAAGTGCTGGAAGGTTTCTGGACTTTAGATATAGTGAAGGGATTAAGGAGCTGTCCAAGGTCCTGAAAGGGCTGGAATTTTTCCAGGACTTAAGACAGTGTGAATGACTGAAGGAACTGTCCTAGGTCCTGAAAGTGCTGGCAYRTTTTAGGACCTTGGAAAGTGTGAAGGGCTGAAGGAGCTGTCCAAGGTCCTGAAATAATGGAATGTTTCTGGACTTTAGACATTTTGAAGGACTGAAGGAACTGTCCAAGGTCCTGAAAGTGCTGGAATGTGTCAGAACTTTAGACAGTGTGAAGGACTGAAGGAACTGTCCAAGGTCCTGAAAGTGCTGGAATGTTTCTGGACTTTAGATAGTGTGAAAGCATGAAGGAGCTTTCCAAAGTCCTGAAAGTGTTGGAATATTTCAGGGCTTTAGAAAGTGTGAATGACTGAAGGAACTGTCCAATGTCCTGACAGTGCTGGCATATTTTAGGACCTTGGACAGTGTGAATGGCTGAAGGAGCTGTCCAAGTTCCTTAAAGTGCTGCAATGTTTCTGGACTTTATAAAGTGAGAAGGGCTGAAGGAACTGTCCAAAGTCCTGAAAGTGTTGGAATGTTTTAGGTCCTTGGACAGTGTGAAAGGACGAAGGAGCTGTCCAAGGTCCTAAAAGTTCTGGCATGTTTTAGGTTTTTGACAGTGTGAAAGGACGAAGGAGCTGTCCAAGGTCCTAAAAGTTCTGGCATGTTTTAGGTTTTTGACAGTGTGAAAGGACGAAGGAGCTGTCCAAGG
>NW_013952559.1:521007-522188 GCF_001266775.1 Austrofundulus limnaeus | reverse complement strand
CTGTCCAAAGTCCTGAAAGTGTTGGAATGTTTCAGGGCTTTAGAAAGTGTGAAGGACTGAAGGAACTGTCAAAGGTCCTGAAAGTGCTGGAAGGTTTCTGGATTTTAGATATTGAGAAGGGATTAAAGAGCGTTCCAAGGTCCTGAAAGAGCTGGGATGTTTTAGGACCTCGGACAGTGTGAAGGGCTGAATGAGCTGTCCAAAATCGTGAAAGTGTTGGAATGTTTCAGGGTTTTAGATAGTGTAAAGGGCTGAATGAACTATCCAAAATCCTGAACGTGTTGGAATGTTTCAGGGCTTTAGAAAGTGTGAAGGACTAAATGAACTGTCCAAGGTCCTGAAAGTGCTTGCATGTTTCATGGCTTTAGAAAGTGTGAAGGGCTGAAGGAATTGTCCAAAGTCCTGAAAGTGTATGCATGTTTCAGGGCTTTATAATGTGTGAAATACTAAAGGAACTGTCCTAGTTCCTGAAAGTACTGGCATTTTTAGGACCTTGGGCAGTGTGAAGGGCTCTAGGAGCTGTCCAAGATCCTGAAATAATGGAATGTTTCTGTACTTTAGACAGTTTGTAGGACTGAAGGAATTGTCCAAGGTCCAGAAAGTGCTGGAATATTTCTGGACTTTAGACAGTGTGAAGGGCTGAAAGAACTGTTCAAAGTCCTGAAAGTGTTGGAATGTTTCAGGGCTTTAGAAAGTGTGAAGGACAAAAGGAACTGTCCAAGAAACTAAAAGTGCTGGAAGGTTTATGGATTTTAGATATTGAGAAGGGATTAAAGGGCTGTCCAAGGTCCTGAAAGGGCTGGAATTTTTTAGGACCTTGGACAGTTTGAAGGGCTGAAGGAGCTTTCCAAGGTCCTGAAAGTTTTGGCATATTTTAGGTTCTTGACAGTGTGAAAGGACGAAGGAGCTGTCCAAGGTCCTGAAAGTGCTGGAATGTTTCTGGACTTTAGATAGTGTAAAGGGCTGAAGGAACTGTCCAAAGTCCTGAAAGTGTTGGAATGTTTCTGGACCTTGGATAGTGGAAAGGGCTGAAGGAACTGTCCAAAGTCCTGAAAGTGTTGGAATGTTTCTGGACTTTAGATAGTATAAAGGGCTGAAGGAACTGTCCAAAGTCCTGAAAGTGTTGGAATGTTTCATGGCTTTAGGATAGTGTGAAGGGCTGAAGGAACTGTCCAAAGTCC
>NW_013952559.1:510259-514794 GCF_001266775.1 Austrofundulus limnaeus | reverse complement strand
TGTTGGAATGTTTCAGGGCTTTAGAAAGTGGGAAGGACTGAAGGAACTGTCCTAGGTCCTGAAAGTGCTGACATGTTTTAGGACCTTGGACAGTTTGAAGGGCTGAAGGAGCTGTCCAAGGTCCTGAAAGTGCTGCAATGTTTCTGGACATTAGATATTGTGAAGGGATTAAAGAGCTGTCCATGTTCCTGAAAGGGCTGGAATGTTTCAGGACTTGAGACAGTGTGAATGACTGAAGGAACTGTCCTAGGTCCTGAAAGTGCTGGCATGATTTAGGACCTTGGACAGTGTGAAGGCTGAAGGAGCTGTGCAAGTTCCTAAAATAATGGAATGTGTCTGGACTTTAGACAGTTTGAAGGACTGAAGGAACTTCCCAAGGTCTTGAAAGTGCTGGAATGTTTCTGGACTTTAGATAGTTTGAAAGGATGAAGGAGCTGTCCGAGGTCCTTAATGTACTGGAATGTTTTAGGACTAATGACAGTGTGAAGACTGAAGGAACTGTCCAAGGTCCTGAAAGTGCTGGCATGTTTTAAGACATTGGACAGTTTGAAGGGCTGAAGGAGCTGTCCAAGTTCCTGAAAGTGCTGAAATTTTTTAGGACATTGGACAGTTTGAAGGGCTGAAGGAGCTGTCCAAGGTCCTGAAAGTGCTGGAATGTTTCTGGATTTTAATGCCAAGGTCTGAAGGAACTGTCCAAAGTTCTGAAAGTGCTGGAAGGTTTCTGGACTTCAGATATTGTGAAGGGATTAAGGAGCTGTCCAAGGTCCTGAAAGGGCTGGAATGTTTCAGGACTTAATACAGTGTAAATGACTGAAGGAACAGTCCTAGGTCCTGAAAGTGCTGGCATGTTTTAGGACCTTGGACAGTGTGAGGGGCTGACGGAGCTGTCCAAGGTCCTGAAATAATGGAATGTTTCTGGACTTTAGACAATTTGAAGGACTAAAGGAACTGTCCAAGGTCCTGAAAGTGCTGCTATGTTTCCGGACTTTAGATAGTGTTAAGGGCTGAAGGAACTGTCCAAAGTCCTGAAAGTGTTGGAATGTTACAGGGCTTTAGAAATTGTGAATGACTGAAGGAACTCTCCAAGGTCCTGAAAGTGCTGGAGAGCTGTCCAAGGTCCTGAAAAGGCTGGAATGTTTTAGGACTTGAGACGGTGTGAATGACTGAAGGAGCTGTCCTAGGTCCTGAAAGTGCTGGCTTGTTTAAGGACCTTGGACATTGTGAAGGACTGAAGGAGCTGTCCAAGTTCCTTAAAGTGCTGAAATGTTTTAGGACTTTAGACCAGTTGTTCCCAACCATTTTAGACTTGTGTATTCACAGAGCCATTTTGTCATAACACTAGTTTCATATGAATATTTAACCYTTTAGTAACTTCTTATTTTTGCAAATAATTCAGCTTCTTACTCAGYAAACATACMCTCTTTCTACTTCTTTGTGCAAATTTAAACTTTTTTCTGCTTGTTTTGTTTTTTWAACTTTTTTATCACAAATTGTCACTTTTTCCATGTTTTTATTTAACATAAGATTTTTTTACTCTCTGCTAAATTCAACTTGTTAGTTGTTGCTTGTTGTAGCTACATTTTCGCTCTGTTCAGCTTTTTTTACATTTTTTCACTCACTTTTTTCCTCCTATGTTCAGCAAACTTGAGCTGTTCACCCTGAACTCACACATATTTCAGCAGCTTGTGCATTTTCACAGGTAATGCAAATTATCTGAACATTTTTTAACATTTCCAAATTAAAACTTTAATTGTGTTAATGTGACACGATSTTGCCATTTAAATTTAAAAGTATTTATTTTTACTTTGTACCATCGTGCATGCAGCCTCTCTCTGCATCACTGTGGAAACTTTGACACAGACATTATTACCACTGTTCACTGCACAGAGACACAGGAGAGAGGAGACAGAGGTTATTTATTTATTCAGAACATGAAATCCCTGTCCACAGGGGTAAAATACATCAAGACTGAACACAGTTTTACAGAACACAGTTATTTCTCATTTTAATGAAAGAATACTGCAGCATGAAAAGCTCTGTGTCAAAGCTGAKTAATCTCATCTAAACAAAATATTCTGGATCATTCTCCCTGTTGTTGCATTGAAAGTTTGAATTGAAACATCAGTAGAGTTCAAGTAAAAGAGAAAACAACAACTGTAAAAAGGGACGAAAGACAAAARCAGTGTAAAATTGACAGCAACTATAAAATCTTTAAGTGTAAAATCAAAGACATTGTAGCTGACCTGCATTTTTAGTTTACATTTTTATTGCCTGTTTCAGCTCGATATCTACACAAAATGTCAGCTTGTGAATCAAATTAGTGTCAGTTTGTCTCATTATTTCATCGATCCATCTTCAAATCAACGATGTCGCCTCCTGTTAGTGATCTGCAGCTGCAGATTAAAGAGAGTTTAGCCTTTCACATCCCAAATATGTCTGCACAAATTAGAACTGATCCACTAACATTCGATTGAATGCACGGCCCCGCACAAACCCGTTCAAACAGAGACGGACACAAATATGCATGCAGCTGCTGCTTGATTAGAAACACGACCCACGAATCCACAATCGAAGAACGACCTGTGGTTTACAGATCCCATAAAGCTTCTGAGTAAACCAATTAYAGCGAGAACAAAAGAAAAAAGAGACACGAGTACCCAAACAGGCTCACACACACACACTCACAGGTGAGATCAATATCTAATCTGAAACAGCCGTCACCTTCACRAGATCTGCAGAGCGAAGTAGAACCCAGAGTGACCTTCACCTGCAAACTGCTGTTTGTGTCCAAGACTTTTACCCTTTAAACTCAGCTAAAGGCACTATTAGTCGGGCACAAGTGTCTAGAAAAGTTTTGCTTTCCTTGAAGTAATGCCGCCGCCTTGCATGCTAAAGTTCTTACATGTTTTGTTTGTGTGCAGGCTATTTGTTAAGAACAACACTCAGCTAATACCACACAAAACTGTAGCACAATTGTCTGAACTGACTGAGCTATAACCATCATTGTCTATAACAGGGCTATTCAACTAAATTGCTCCGGGAGCCACAGTTACTGCAGGCCAACAACTCAGGGKCCGAACWTCCAGCAATTAAAGTCATTATGTAAATAAATCAAGCATTACAAAGATCTGTTACCTTTGAAATAGTTTATTTTGCTGCATTTAATTATGAATATCATACAAAACCCTATAATAAAAGTAGTGATAGTAAAACAACAAAATAAAGAACACATTATGCCTCTGATTTAACACAAATAATATTTTGATATCTCTGACTTACCAAATTTTTAAACCAATTTTATTTTTACTTTCATAGTTTTAGCTTCAACAACTTGTAGTCTTAACTGTCTTGGGTGTTCATAGAAATGTTTTTTACCAGCTTGTGGCCAAGACTCTGACTTTTCTGTAGATACCAAACAAGTCTATGTCTAACCAAAATAACTTATAGTAATTAAAGCAGAAAACCAGTGGTTTGTGCTTAAGGGATGAAGGAACCAATTGGCCCGTGAGCCGCCAGTTGAATGGCCCTGATCTATGCTAAGGTTGATTTGCTGTGGCAAAAGTGATTTCAAAAGTTAAGAATAGAACAGAAATGGCTTTTATTGTCCCGCCGAGGGGAAATTCAGGTGTAATTAATTAGTTGTGGATACATTCTGAGAGTTACATTCAAATCAATTTCATGTTTTTTTTCCCAGTGAGATTTCACTCCCTCTTCTGCAAGGGATGCCTGGCACTACAGCAACCTAACATGTATGTTGTTTTGTCTGTGGTAGGAAACTGGAGTACCCGAAGAAACCCCAGACAAACTTTACACAGGTCTGAATACAARACCTTCTCGCTGTGAGGCATCAGAGCTAACCCCTGATCCATTGTGCTACCATGGAGGTATTTTACTAAAACATGATTATTTAAATCACTCTGGCCAAAAGATTCGTATGAAACTTGGTTTAAGTTTGGTGGAACTAACAAGATCCCCTAAAGCACTAAAGCACTAATAGGGAAACTAATTTCCTGATTAGTGCTTTAGGGCTTTTGCTAATTTTAAAATTTATTAGTGGATTAGCCCTTCCTAAATTTATAGACTTAAATTTAAAAGCACTAACTGAGGTCTATGAATGTTATTGATCAACRTTAATGTTAACAACTGACGGTGGAAGCTGATGCACATTTTGTTCATATGTGTCACTTATCCACCAGGTGACAATATATTAACTATGGCTGAGGAATGTCAGTGGTAAGTCTTAAGAGAGCAGCATGGTAATATATGACTCATGTTGTCTGTTGAAGAATGTTCATGGGTTGACTGGGTTCTTTTAGTGTTTTAGAATTAGCTGTTGCTACAATTTTCAGTGCATTAGTGCTGTAGAATTAGGGGACCTAAATATTTGAGTTAGTGTTTTAGGGCTAGTGGAACTAATTTTTAGATTAGTGCTGCCCACCACTGAAAATCAGTTACTGCACTGCAACAAATGTCCACCTAACCAAGTTTTAAAATCTTATATCATCCAAAGAGTCTTTTTGATCTTGTTTTGAGAC
>NW_013952559.1:503141-505029 GCF_001266775.1 Austrofundulus limnaeus | reverse complement strand
TGTTTATATCTACCTTGTGAAGGACTGGAGACCTGGTCCAGGGTGTACCCCCGCCCTCTGGACAGAGCCTGCTGCCCCCTCCGGTGACCCTGAACAGGATGAAGTTGGTACACAAAATGAATAAATGATGAACGTAGGTGAGACTTTCTCCAGATAATGATTTTCCTGTGAAGGTCACATTTGCGCAGCTATAAAAGTCTCCCTCACAATTCAAGAGGCTGCGAAATCATTTCAGAAGGCTGTTTGCAGTCAAACTGGGCTGTGATTGCTTTTATCTACATGACGATCTCCATGGACTTTAACTTGGTCTTTAAGACCCAAAATTCACATTTAATTTTACCATTAAATATAACATTAAATATAATTTCCTACAACTGAAGAAAGGTTTGCCTGAAAACACTCCAGCCTCAGTAGGTTATTCCTTCTCTGCGATATAAATTTAAATATTCCAACRTCTAAAGCCTCAAACTGCTTGGAGGAATGTCGAGGAGGCATTTATATTTGATCTWAATAAAGTTTTAAAAGTTCCACATTTGCATCACCTGGCCTTTTCGWAAGAAGAGAGGGAACAGATTTTAGCTCCTTTAATCTAATTAGGGTCGAAGACTTAGAGAAACATTATCTGTATCTGCACATWATTCACTAATCCCACTAAAACCCTTAAGCCTTCTGGTGATCAGCTTGTCCTCCACTCACTTCAAGGGATAGTTCAGATCTTTTGAAGGAAGTTCTGTGGAAAAGTAAGAAACAGCTGAAATCTCCTAGCTTTTTGAATGACCAGCAGAGGTTCTCAAACTGGGGTCCCAGAACCCCCAGGGGTCCGTGAGTAGTGCCTTGGGGGGTCCTCAAAAAATTTCAAGAAATTGTTAGTATGGTTGTTATTTTAAAAAATGCATGTGGGGAAAATGTACTGGTAAAACAAACATGCTAAACCAAACAAAAATACTATTAACATGGCATTTAGGGGTTAAAATATTATTTTGCATAAACAGCATGGGGTTTATTAAGGGGTAGGGGGTCCCTGGAAATTTTTCACCCTTGTAAGGGGTCCCCAGACACAAAAAGTTATGAGAACCCCTGCTTCATAGGATAAGAGTGGATTGCAGCATTTCATTTTTTATATTTAAAAAGGTTACACCACTTCAAAATTTGCATCAGAAATAATATTATAACCCTGTTAGAGGTGCTACTACTAGCTGCTGCTGTTGCTGTCTGTACTTGCAAAATGCACTAACATTTTGTGTAGATAACYAGTGGGCAATGTAAAGGGTTAAAAAAGGTTTGGATAAACCACAATAAAAAAAACTGGAGCTGTTTGAAAATGGCAGATGTCTGCTTTGTTCTTGGCTTCTCTCAGACTGGGGTTACAGGCAAAATAATGATAATCACAATTAATTGTGGCATTTAGTCAATGACTATTATTATGACCAATAAAAGATAACAATTAGACTTGTATGTTTTTGACTCAAAATTATTTACCCTGTGTTCAAAAATGATACTCATCAGCCAAACTAACTTCTTGATTTTAAAGGCCATGGTCCAGCCCTCATTTTCTCCTTCCTTTGCTGCTTGTAAAGGACAGATTGACTGAGTSCATCATGGACTCTCAGCTGAGTAGATTTGTTTCCTCCATTCACTCGAGGCGAGTTTGCAGTAGCCGGTGTTGCCTGGGTCCACTTTCCTCATACTGTGGTTTATGGCTGTGCTTCAGGTGATGAAGTTTGTTGTGTCATTAGCTCCATGTTAGAGTTGCTCTGCAATAACATTAGCTTTGTTAGTGTTAGCTACAAATTAGCCTTACTGTAGCTCTGCATTAGCTTTRGTGTTGTATAATTCACTAATTACAGTAATACTGTATAATCGGTGACAGTTTTACTGTCAAATACAG
>NW_013952559.1:499742-502459 GCF_001266775.1 Austrofundulus limnaeus | reverse complement strand
ATCTGGTGAAAATTTCATGTCATTAGCACCTCTAGTAATATATTTACTGAGAAAAATGGTGACGTGTTCAATACTTATTTTACCCGCTGTAATTGCATATGATRCAACTTTGCCCAACTCTAACTCAAACCACCTGTTACCTCACCAGTAACGTCAGAAATAAACTCAAAAAGCTGATTATAAACGGTAAGCTATTATTTGTTCAAAACATTTCCACAAAGTCCACCTTTTGTAGATATTTTATGTTTTTCACAGTCACAGTAGTTAATGTCAATGTCAAATTTWTTTATATGGCACATTAAAACAACAAAAGCTGACCAAAGTGCTTCACAGTCCAGTCAAAACATATCAAAAAACAAACAAATAATAAATACAAATACAGAAACACAATATAATATATGAAAAAGCTCTAACTGAACCTCCAACCCRGTCTTATACATAAGCCAAAGACAATAAATGGGTCTTCAGCAAAGATTTAAAAGCCTCAACAGTCTCTGCTGACCGAGTATTAAAAGGCAGACTGCAGTTAATTTTCTGCACTTCTGTAAAAAAAAAAATGAGACAAGGGGTTTGGAATTAATTMTTTCCAAATATATGCAATATACTTTATTAATGCAAACATTCAGCAATGATTCGTATCTATATATTTATTTTAGTCACATCAAAACTGTCGAAACATCCTCATGCTTATACGCTCACTTATCACCCAGGTTAATGTAATTTGATTGTGAATACTGAGGTGTTTGTTGTTTATTTAAAAAAAAAATAAAATGAAAATCTAGCTGCACACGGAAGATCTGCAGTGATTTCCACAAACTTTCTGCTGCCTTTCTCAGTTTGAACATTGATTTTTAAATATTATTTACGACCTAACTCCCTCATATCAAGAGTGTTTCATCTGAAAAGTTTTGCTCGTGATAATCTGCGCCTCTGAATTGGATATATGATGTTGAAGAATGCATTTTCCCTCTAATTGAATAAAGCTCCACATGGAATATTTGTATTGCAGCATGATTGGATTCTGTGGGGATGATTGCCTTGATTCGATTTGTGCACGGGGTCGCCCAGACGGCTCTGCGTGCAGCGGCTCACATGGATGGTGAATGAATCGCTAAGTGAGTGAAAGAGAGGAGAAAAAAAAAACACTTGCTTTTGCCAAGTGTCTTCAAAAACACGTGCAGCTCTGAGGCATCTGAAGGGGAGTGCGAGGCTTTAATGTGTGTGTGTGTGTGTGGATGGCAGCCCAGCTCTTTTCCCTCCTCAGTGCTGCATGGATTTGCATCTCATTGACAAAGTTTATCAGCAGAAGAAGCCACTCTTTTAAGTAGCACCAATAAAGCCAATTCAAAACAATTATTTTCCTAATTCTTCTTACTGCAAAGAGACAAACCAAGGAGGAACAATAAAAAAGAAGCCTTCTTTTTAATGATTTCACTGATTGGTGTCTTATAAGGAGGCATATGTTTTGAAAAAGTGATAGAGATACAAACAAAAGGTTTGCAGCATATGGGAGCAACACTGAAACCAATTTTAGCAAAAAAACACTGCATCTGTGAAAGGTCCCATGCAGTTAGCTGTTGCCAGAGTTGGACAGATTAGCGGATCCCATCGGTCCCGATGATTGATGAGCAGCATTAACCTTGCACAGTCCAGACAAACAGCACACACACATAACTAGATGTGTGCACAGATGTACACTGTCATGGTAAATACAACCTCTTTTAATTCACAGGTCAGGGCTTCATAATAAGAAAACTTATCTGGTCCTTGACAGCTTTTAATACAGTTCAAGGGGAGCAGAAYTCATGACGTATTCATCCATCCATCCATTTTCTATATCCGGTTTGTCCTGTTCAGGGTCGCGGTGGAGCCTCCCCCAGCTGACAWGAGGTGAGAAAATATTACGTTTGGTCAGTATTTATTTGGCAAATCTACATCAAAATGCAGAAGGTGAAAAAAAAACCTAGAGCACTTCATAATTGAATAGCTTGTTAACTCACATTTCACAGCAAAACCTCAATGTAATCATGTTCTGTGTGACCTTTTCAGTCATAGAGGAGGAGTTTGGCCCACATTTCTGTGCAATACTGTTTCTGTGCAGTATTATAAATATTCATTTATGCACAATTCTGTTAGTTTAACCTCAGCACTTCAATTAGATTCAGATCTGAACATTGGCTGGTCCATCATAAAACCTTGTGTTTGTCTTTYYTTTTTTTCTTTAGATTTGCTGCTGGGTTTGGAATTATAAATGTTTTATAACCCAGTGTTGAACAAACCTTTAGCTGTCAGGTGATTCTGTCTAACTCTTGAAAACTTGGGTACACAGTCGAGTCCATCGGTCCACTCAGAAAAAAGCAATGTGTCCAGGTCCTATTACTGCATCTCAAGCCAAAATTATCAACCCTCCACCACCGTGCTTTAAAGTGGATATGTGGTGTTTGAGGGAATCTGCTGCATTATTGCTGAAATCCKTCACTTTAACCTACATCTTTTAGTTTGTGCAGGGGCACATTTGCAAACTTAAATCATGCTGCACAAAATGTTTTTCTATCATCACTTTAGAACATTATTCTGTCATGAAATTAACTTTAACATTGCTGAGTGAAAATTTTCAGTTTCAGATTAAGGTTCTGAGGTTTTTGGTGAATTATCAGCTTTTGCTTCTTGGTTTGTGTATAAAATCTATTAGAAAAATAGATTCATCTATATATATA
>NW_013952559.1:496340-499212 GCF_001266775.1 Austrofundulus limnaeus | reverse complement strand
TATATATATATATTTGTGTACAGTGCCCTGAGAGGTTTGTTGTGACTTGATGCCATATAAATAAACTGAATTGAATCCTTTACCAAAATAAAGAAAATTCACCAGTTTAAATCTGTTTCATCTTCCTTCATTAAACATAAATTATTCCAGTTAYTGCGTCCTCGGCAGAGACACAAACCTAAAAAGTCAAAGGTAAAACTTAACATTTGCCATTATTCAATGCATTTAAGCAAAAATAATAATAAAAACAGCTCTTTTGAGTGTAACCTGACACTGTATGGTATAAAGTCAACAGTTTAAAGAMGTCTGATTAAATGATAAAAGAAAAACAACTGGCTTTGTTTGTTCCTTATTTTTAAGTCAGTTTAATTACATTTAAAATACGAACCTATCATCTTGAATGTCTTTCAAAAAAGACACTGTGGTTTATCTAAAACAATGAACTTATAAATTACAATAAAATATTTAGTTGCTCACATTACAGGTAGGTTTTGTTGGGGTTTGAAGATGCATCATCCTTTTCACTGCTGGTTGTTAGAGTCTCTTTCAGCTCTTCAGCTCGTTTCAGCTGAGACTTTGTTGACAGTGCCTCACTGTGGTCGGACAGCAGTGACTCGCCTCTTTTCAGCTGAGACTTTGTCGATGAAGCCCTGGATTTTCTGGATCCCTCTCTGGAGTTCTGCACAGAAGGCCTGTCTGACAGAGGTCTCGCATACAGCTGAGGCTTTGTGGTCGCACCCTCGAAGCTTTGAAGTTTGGGGGATTTGACCCTCCTCGTAGACGTCACCCTGCTGTGATAAGAACCTGCCCTGGTCGACCCGTTGGAGGGAGGGACCGCCACGTAGCGAACGGAGGAGGGCTTGTCAGTGTCGTGGGCTTTGAGCGGGCACGATGATTTCAAGAACAAACCTCCTCCAAATACAAGCAAAATGGACGCCAACCAGCCAATGTAGAGACAGGCGCCGAGCTCCCTCCGCTCGGTATCAGTGGCGGAGCTGTAGAAAGTTTTAACCACCGCCCCGGCTGACCACATTGTGGGAATCAAACAGAGCAGCCCTGTGGCCGTTAACACTGCACCTGCTGATAAGGCCATTTTGCCTTTTGCCCCGCTTCYTTCTTCCTCCAAGAATCGAGTGCACTTTCCTCCAAAAAAAGCCAGGATGAGGCCTATGCCGCCTGTAGCTATGGAGAGGACCATGAGACCTCTGGCCGCCTGCAGGTCAGAGCTGAGCTCAAGCATGGACTCGTAYGGTTTACACTGCAAATGTCCCGTGCTTTGGGTAACGCAGTTCATCCAGATGCCCTCCCAGACTACCTGTGCGGTCACGATAGATGTGCCCACRAAGGCGGTTACCCTCCACATGGGTAGGATGCAGGAGAGGATGACCCCTGCCCAGCCCAGGAGGCACAGGACGCCGGCCAACATCTGCATTCCCATCGAAGCCATGGTGGAAGATGTTTGAAGCTGCAGAGGAAGCCTCAACGACTTGTAGATGGTTCTGTTTTTGTGTCTGTGGAGCGTCTTTGGACTTCAGTGTAGTTCACTCTGAATCCTCTCCTGAATCTTTCTGGGAGCATCTTGTTGTCAGTCCTTCTCAGCATAAAGCTGCATTTCTGCAGATATCATTTTCTCAATATATTTGCGATGCTGATTGGATGTTTTGCGGGAACGCGGAGCTCTAACAGTTTCAGTTCTTCGTCCTTCTTCCTGTATYCTTTAGTTGTTTAAGTTCAGCTGAGCGTCATTTGTTCACAGCTTGTTTTCATCTGTCTTTGTCCTGCCACGATTTGTGTTTCTGACTTCACCTCAGCCCTCTCACTCAGTCTCGTCTCTCTCTAGTCCTCCACCTTTCTTTTTTGTCACCTGCGCGGCTGCCTCTGAGCATCTGAGCAGGTGTAGAAGTGACACACCTTCTCTACTGGGGAAAGAAATGGGAGGAGTCGAGCAGTGGCAGTGACATCAGCTTTTACCCTTCCTTGTAATTTTACTTTTGAAGAGATTATTATAGAACATGACTAATAAAGTAAATGAAAATTAAAAAGTAAATCTCACAGATCTTTGACTTTTACGWAGATTAGATGTGAAATATGTTTGCTTTTATTTTTGTAACCGTCTGAAACTAATCAAATTCCTGCTTGAATGTTGAATACAACACATGGGTGAAACTAAAGTTTTGGTGAAACAAGAGGAGGGAAAAGGGGGRTTATAAACTTCCTGATAGAAAACCTGTTCAACTCACATCATCTATGTGCAGAAAAACCAGTTTGGAACATGCAAGCAACCTTCTCTCCTACACGAACAAAGACACGAGCGCAAACAGCACCAAACCTTTCAATCAGGTTTCAAATAAGCTTTAAACTTTTTTCATTTAGACAAGATTAAAATCATCACATATTGCCATTAATTGTCATTATTTAAGTAGAGTTTGTAAATGCTGAGATACACTCAGTTACATTTCRGCATAGTATTTCGAGCAAAAACATCAAGAAAACCCCTCGGGGCTTAAGAGCTGAAAACAATTAATAAGATAAAACACAAATATTTTATTCACATTAATGTTATTTAAGTTTGAAATGCACAGGCATGGCATAGAAAGACCATGGTTAAATCAAAAGGCAGTTAAATGTGAATGGAAAGATAAACAAAATAAAAATAGTGTACTTCTTTAATTGAATTTATGATACATGTAGAAGTGTAAGATCTGAAGCTGATTATTAAACATTGCTCAATGAAGCGGGGAACTTTGCCCCTCTTCTTTTGATGCAACAATATAATACATCCCTGAATATTTAATGCATATTATCATTACATTGTCATAACAATTAGTTTTTATCTGTTTTCTAAACTCATAAAGTTTTTTTAAATGAAACT
>NW_013952559.1:485466-495071 GCF_001266775.1 Austrofundulus limnaeus | reverse complement strand
TTTCTAAACTCAAAGTTTTTGAAATGAAACTACCCAGATTATAACCTGCAAATTATTTGGGAATTTAATAATTTCTAAAATAAAACAAAGTTTAAAAAACACCTACTCCTAAAATTCTTCAATGTGAACAGAAGCAATCATGTTTTAGGTACTCCTGCTTCAAAATTATAAAATTTCCTTCAGCAAGCACTTACCTAAGGCAAGCAGGCTAGTTAGCCTTTAGCATTTTACTTATTTACTTTTTTATTCATGATGACTTTAAAAACTGGCATCTGCATTGTTTTTTATTTTACTTTGTACTTTGCGTAGCATATTATAATTTAGTTTTAAAAGGTAGTAAATCTAAATAAAAAAAGAGTCCTTATCTTTGTTGTAAACTGCATTTTTAATTTCTGAAAAGTACAAAAATAACTATTTAAACACAAGATTATCATTCAGTTGCTGTTTGATTGGCTGGCAAGCCACATGTCACTAAACCTGTTTGTAAAGATTATTTTATGATCACTTGCAAAACCAGATGAACAGAACTTCTCTGTTTTCTTCTCTATTACTGTAATTGTTCTTGATGTTAGAAAAAGAAACAAAATAAAAAAATACATCTAACTTTAAGACAAAAGTGCCACAACCAATGATTTTACAGTGACAAAGATACAAATTATCGATCAAAATAAAACAGGAAAATAGAAGCAGCTAATGTAGTGATTATACAGTATATTCATCAATGTTCAATTAACTTGCAGAGAGAGAAATTAGTGTTTAAAAATCAGGGTTTGAAGTAACATTTACATCAATAAAGTTCAAATATAGCAGTTTTTAAGGAGAAAAACATTTACAAGTCTGAGAAAACACCTCAAAAACATTGTCCATAAAAGTGCTTAGTAAAAAAAACACTGAAAGTCTATATACATTTATGAATAGAAAATCACAACATTGCAAATTTTACAACACGTGTGACAGTGAGTCAAACGGTAAAGGAGGCATTTAATTTACAGATTTGTGTTTTCCACCTGGAACATTTTTAAAACAAACTTAAAATGTCTATTTTATTTAAAGACCTARACGTATTCCTTGGGGCTCGCTGCAGATTGAGCCTTGGAGTACCGGACATCGTAGTTGTCGTACCTCTCCTCACTCTTGGGGCAGGAGCTGCAGAGGAGGGCCCCTCCCAGCACCAGCAGGCCAGCGGAGCCCCATCCGATGTASAGGGATGCTCCCAGTTCCATTTTCTGAGCGCTGAGCAGGGTTGGGTTGTAGAAATCCCGGATGATGGTGTGGGCGGTCCAGCAGACGGGGACGAGCACCAAAACGCCTGCGATGATGAAGACAACTCCGGCGGCGACGGCCACTCTGGCCTTCTGATCCTCTTTCGTGATGAAGTTGGTGCACTTGCCACCCACCACGCCCAGCAGGATACCGATGATGGCAACAATGATGGCGATGACGACGAGAGCTCTGGCGGCCTGCAGGTCCTGAGGCAAGGCCAGCAGGGAGTCGTAGACCTTGCACTGCATCTGGCCCGTGCTCTGAGTCACACAGTTCATCCACAAACCCTCCCAGATGACCTGAGCAGTGACGATGTTGGCGCCGATGAAGGCTGTGACCTTCCAGGTGGGGAGACCACAAATGATGATGGCTCCCAGAAAGCCGATGAGGGCCAGAGCCATCCCCAGAATTTGTCTTCCKCCTGACACCATCCTGAAGATCTGTCGCTGTCTTTACCGATGAGAGCCTGTTTGTCTGGACCGGAGCAGCGAGTGGTTTTTCTTGCTCGTTCGGAGGAGAATCTGACCGTGGACTCTCCTCTAGTTGGTTTTAATGATTGAAAAGGTGTCAGAGGAGGAGTCTGTGTCRACACAAAGCCGAAACTGGTTTGAGAATGATTCTCACCCAACCAGCTTGCTTCCCAACATYGATGACAAAAGCAGCACAGTTTCGGAGCTGTTCTAAAGGACCATAAAGGGAAAAATGACAAGAAGGACAAAACTGAACATTTTTACAGCATTAAAACATTGACATGTTTGTTTTGTAGATTTAAAAGTTAATTTTTAAAACATTTGATTGACGTAAAATATCCAAACAATTGAAAGAAACTAATTGGGCAAACAGGGACTTACCAARTGATTCATGCAGAAAGAAATGCAACTGTGATGTCAGATTCAGTGAGAAATCATTTCATTCATTGTTTAAAGTTTATTATTATTATTATTATTATTATTATTATTATTATTATTATTATTATTATTATTATTATTATTATTATTATTATTATTATTCAGTTTTAAAGAAAAGTTAGAGATGGTGTCATGATGAGTCTTTCTTGTCGATACCAGAGTTCAGTTTTCACTCAGATGTTCACGTCACAACTTCTGGAAAGGGAAGTTTCTTACCTCCCTCTCCTTTTTAGGTCACATCTAATCTGATCTAACATCAAATCTACAAATTATTTATTGTTTTGACGAGGTAAATACAAATGTGAAGGAAATAAAAGACAATATAATCATGACTGGTGACATCATTTGTGMCAAATTTTCCAGTAGAGGTAATTATGCTTCTGCCATCACAGGATTTAGAAAGAAAATAAAAAGAAAACACAATATTTCTAAAAGAACAAAATTACTGAGAGTTATCAAGTAACTAAAGCCTATAGAGAAAATCTTGTGTTTTTTTAATTTTCCGGTTATTATTTGTCACAATTTCTACTCTTGGTGAAGTTTGAGTCATTATTTCTACAATTTCACCGAAAATCACAAAAAATGTTGTTTTCAGCTCCTAAAAATAAAAACAGAAATTTGTGAACGTCTAAATAATGGTTTAACAGATTATTGACTAACAAATGATATAAAAGCTCATCTATTTCTAAAATTTAAGAAAAATAAGAGAGCATTGATTTTTAATGTTTTTAGAATTTAACGTTACCCCTGCATATTCTCTGCCATCATTCAAAGTTTCTGACAATAATAACCAATATTTCATGTGAAATAATTTTGTGTCATAGCTAAAATTCTCACCACTTGAGTCACTGGATAATGTGACATTTAATAAGGGACATCTTTGTTTATAAAGATTATTTTAAACAGACATGTWATACTTTTCTTACCAAACTAAATAGATTGTACTCTGACATGACTCAGCCTCATTTAGGAGCCACAAACCAGCTCAGACCTGACAAAAAAAAAACAAAATGGTTTTAATTATTAAGCAAACTAGAAGCAAACCAGTGATATTCCACTGGTTTAGAACATTAATGGGCTTCTTTACACCCACATTAACCTTCAAATGCACAATAATTTAATATAAGGTTAGAATATTTAGACCTTTTATTTCCTGTATTTGACGTTGAAACAATGTTTATCATCTTCACTTTGTACCAGCTGACATAAAGGTGCGGCTCGCTGGAGTCCGCCTTCTTTGTCAGGGCATCAGTCAATGAACCACTAATACAGATGGTTTCCTTCTGAGCAGCTGAGTTACATCAAGATCAGGAAAAACATAACTCCACCCAGCCGGCACAGCTGGTGAACAAATAACTGGATTTTACAAGAAGCTCAGTACAATACTCCAAGTGAAGCAACACAAGCATACAGATTCCTCTGTGTGTGTGTATATATATATATATATTGTATACATTTTGCTAAAAATTACAGCACGGCTATTTGGCCAATAAGAACTCCATTCAGAACACTGGTCATGTCACATCTGCTCAACATCCAATCTCTTGTAGCCTCAGTTTCACAGTGCATCAGGTTAGCTCTGCTGAAACTTTGAGAAATTCAGGAAAACTATGATATTCCACCTGGAGGACCACATAAAGTTGTACTACAGTACTTGTCTCTGGCTCAGGATTCAGCATCATCTCCATATGGAAGAAATATTTGCCACTTCAAGCTATGATACTAACAGCTAGATTTGAGCTATGGGAAGAGATGATTTTGACTGGAAAAAGTTAACTATGGAAATATGTTGGTAAAAATACCAGGACCACCTGATCCCTGCATGTTTTGTCTCCAACAGGAACAGCAATCCTCATTGTAGTCTACCGATAGCATCCATGCTAGACTCAGCATTCTGCAGTCAGTTAGGACAACCTAGATAAAACAGTTTTAACGATGCAGAAGCATTGGCTCATGTGATAACCACACACGATAGCACTAAAGTACTTGACCAGGTGCACCCTTCAAGGAAACTGGAAAAGTATTATTTTTGGTTTTAGTTAAGTTCCCCCCAGAACACATTTTAGTTGTTGGTTTCCATTTACATTCCACTACAAGACAATAAAAGCAATTTAACTGTATAGCGAGTGTTACTCTGGATATGAAGAGCCACATGATTAAGACTTATAAAATATTTATTAAAACAAATAAGTGAAGACAAAGTTTACATTAAAATTCATGAGTTKAAGTTTCCTTCAGTTTTCTAAAAGCAGCACAGAGAGCYGTCAGGTGTTAAACGTAGGCTCCAGTGTTGGCTGCTGAGCGGGGAGCAGAATACTTCACAGCGTAGCCACCGTCATTGTTCTTCTTACACTGGCAGCAAAGCAGAGCCCCGCCGATGATGAGGAGTCCTGCTGCTCCCCAGCCGATGAACAGAGATGCTCCCAGCTCCCTCTTCTGTGAGTCCATCAGCATGGGGTTGTAGAAGTCTCTGATGGTCTCGTTGGCAGACCAGGACACGGGGATGAGGCACAGAACGCCAGCAACGATGAAGAACACACCTGCAGCGATGGCTATCTTGCTCTTGGCCTCTTCGTCCTCGATGCAGTTGGTGCACTTTCCACCGATGACAGCGAGCAGGAGTCCCAAGAAGGCAACCAGGATGGAGATGACAACCAGAGCTCGAGCGGCCTGCAGGTTGTGGGGCAGAGCCAGCATGGAGTCGTATACCTGGCACTGCATCTGTCCGGTGCTCTGCTGCACACAGTTCATCCACAGACCTTCCCAGAAGACTTGGGCTGTCACGATGTTGTTTCCAATGAAAGCAGAAACTTTCCACATCGGCAGGGCACAGATGATGATGCTGCCCACAAATCCAACACATGCCAGCAGTACACCAAAAATCTGGAGCCCAGTATTTGCCATATCTTGCCCACTCATGATTAAAAAGCTGTTTGAAAACTCAGCTGCTTAAACAACAAAGTTCACCTGCAGCTTTTTTGTACCCATGTGAAGGTGAGGGGCTGCCTTCTGATTCGTTGACAAAAACTGGCAGAAGTAAGCACACCTGTGCTGCAATCAAGCTGAGTGATTCCACCTGAGCTGTAGCTTCAGAAAACCTGTTAGTTTTTACTGGTGGGAAAAAACTGCTTCCACAGGAGAAACTGAATCCACAGATAACAGCATGAACTATAATATTTTTAGCTTAGAAGTGTTATCATCAATTTCATTCTAAAATATGTAGAAATATGGTCAGATCTTAAAAGTTCAGACTGTCCTTTATTTAAAAAAAACTCAATTCAAAATATCAGGAAATGTCAGAAATATCAACAAATGAACATTGTTTTATTTTTATAAACTTCTTATCAAGAGCCTTAAGTAATGATTGGTTAATGGTCAGCATAACAAGACGCAAATAAGTTATAGACACTTTAAAAGTTTTGCTTTTCAAGTACAAAGTTTGATAAAGATATGCAGCTGTTAATCCAGTCCACACTCCACATCAGTAGGTGGCGGTAATGCATTTAACAGTTGTTTGTCAAATGCCAAAAAACAAACTAAAGAGAAGAAAAAAGAGCTGCAGCTAAAACAAGAACATGAGTTGATCTGAAACGGTTCATGATTATGTTATGTTTAGTATGAGCAGGGTTCTTTCTGCAAATAAATTAAGAAATGTGTATAATAAACATTAATATAATAAATTGTTTCTGGGTTTGAAACAATAAAAATATGCAGGACTCATGAAAGAAAACAGAAATATACACAGATTTTATTGATTTGTTAAAATATAGAATTGAAAGTTTTTTACTTAGACTTTATAAAACACACAAAAAAACTTTAGACACATGTACATATATTTTATTAAAAATAAATTAAAAACTATTTTCACATTTAAATTTAACTGTCAACAAAGAGCTTTGATGGTTTGACTTAATTCATTTGTCAATTCTTCAGAAATCGTAAAAGTAGATATTTTACTCTCACTGCATTTTTTTCACATCACAAACAAGTAAAAGAAAATACAGAACATACAGCCAGACTAAATTATACTAGATTATTAAATAATCTTAGTAATTTGACATTGCCAGCACTTAAAATATTAATAAAATGTTTCCAGAACTTTCAGATATCTTCATTAAAAGTCTTGTTTTCTAGGAATTTTATATGAACAAACACTATTTGTCTTAAATTTACACTTTATTTTACAACCTTCATATCAAAACATCTTTCTTGAATTTAAAGTTAAAATGAGTTGTAAAAGTAAAAAATTTAAAAAATAAAGTTGATCACAGTAAACATTTATTGCAGATTTTCCTCAGGATGTTTTGGATGGACGTCTCTGTTCAGATTCTTCCTGTTTCCCATCATCCTCAGCATCCATGGGTACCACACAGAATCCCTCCTCCTATGATGAGCAGAGCCCCCGACACCCAGCCGACATATATGGATGCTCCGAGTTCTCCGGTCCTCTCTATGGTGTCCTGATTGTAAAACCCTGTGATGATGATGTGCGCCATCCAGCTGACAGGAATGATGCAAAGGCCTCCTGCAACGATAAACACCACTCCTCCTCCCAGTCCGAGGTTTGCTTTAGTCCGCCTGTTGTAGTCACAGCAGTTGGTGCACCAGGCTCCGACCACACTGAGCCCGATGGCCAACACRCTGACACCAAGTGAGGCACAGACCAGGCCCCGAGAGGCCTGCACGTACTGTGGTAGAGCCAGAACCGAGTCATAGGCTTTGCACTGTAAGTGGCCCGTGCTCTGAAGCACACAGTTCATCCACAAGCCTTCCCAAAAGACCTCAGCGGTGACGATGTTTGCTCCAATAAATGGAGTCACTTTCCACATGGGAAGAGCGCAGATGAGAATAGTTCCAAGAAAGCCCAGGATTGCCAAACAAAACCCAGTGATCTGAGTCTTCATCGTGTCCAAAAATAGTTCAAAGCACAGGTTAAAATTTCCCAAGAAACAGACAAAAAAATCAACCAAACGTTGCTTTAAAAATCCTTTTTGCAACAAGCCGCGGCTCAGCTGTGAACTCTGCTGGTTGTTTTTAGTGTGTTTTTTTCACGGCAGGTATAAGAAAAGAGGCTGGGAGGAGACTTACCAGTTTGTGGCTCGAGTTTCCTGCTTGTCCTGATTCCAGTTCTAAGAAAAATAAAACTAACAAAAGTGATTTGGCCATGTGACAAGAACATCTTTGTGAAACAAGAGATTCCAAACTTTAAAACCAAGGGCAATTAAGTTACGTTATTAAGCAGGGGAATACAGAAGAATACACATTTCCCAGGTTTGTACTTTTATCTGACAGTTATCCAGCAAATGCCTTGAATCCAAAATTGATTTAAAGTTATGTGTTAATACCAAAACTGCAAAATGCACATGTTCCATATACAGAACTTTGCAAAAATGTTATACCACTTCTAAAGGAACCAGAGTTTCTTGTAATCAATACTTCAGACTAATATTCAAAGTCATTTCAGATGTTTGCTTCCTTTTCAGTACTTGGATCATTCTTAAATACTTCAAGTAAACTGACATAAGGCCCCTAAACTAAAACCTAGTGGTTGTGAAGGTAAACATGGGGACAACATATTGGCACCTTTTATTTTTTTTTTTTTGCAAAATATTAGGTCTAAACAGCTGTTAAAACTAATTAAAATTATACATTTTGCTGATTTGGTTCAGATCTTTAACTGGATTCATGACACATGTTTTAAAGTTGGATACTAAGTTCACCCTGCAAACAGCACTTTTTATAGGGTCTAATTTTCCAGATTAAAAGTAAAATTTTACCTCGAGTTGTAGCCACCATTTTGAGTTCTTAACTTTCCAAGCAGGATCCACTGGATTGRTGTTCCAGTTTAAAGTTACCTGCAAGTGGGAAAAGCAAGTAATTGAGCCACAGAATATGCRGCTGGTGAAGTGGAGATTTCATTGGCTGTTTAACCCTGTTCACCTTATAGTGAGATGCCATTTTGCAGTCATTGTTATGCATTATGGGGAATGTAGTTAATGGGCAATGCTGGTTTTTAAGCAATTCTTTAAAGCTCTCAGATCACAAGATGACGTCAGGCCTTGAGTTGACACAAAAAGTCTTTACACTTTTAAGCAGAAGTCTCAAGAAATCTCACAAGTATTAGAATAGTTAGACATGGCCGTTTGGAGACTTACTCCATACACATTTTAACTGCACAGCAAATATTCACTCTGCACATTAAAAGAGGCACAAGATGATTAAAAAAGGTTTATTAAAACTGTAAAAAAAGAAGTTTACATTAAAATTCATGAGTTKAAGTTTCCTTCAGTTTTCTAAAAGCAGCACAGAGAGCTGTCAGGTGTTAAACGTAGGCTCCAGTGTTGGCTGCTGACCGGGGAGCAGAATACTTCACAGCGTAGCCACCGTCATTGTTCTTCTTACACTGGCAGCAAAGCAGAGCCCCGCCGATGATGAGGAGTCCTGCTGCTCCCCAGCCGATGAACAGAGATGCTCCCAGCTCCCTCTTCTGTGAGTCCATCAGCACGGGGTTGTAAAAGTCTCTGATGGTCTCGTTGGCAGACCAGGACACAGGGATGAGGCACAGAACGCCAGCAACGATGAAGAACACACCTGCAGCGATGGCTATCTTGCTCTTGGCCTCTTCGTCCTCGATGCAGTTGGTGCACTTTCCACCGATGACAGCGAGCAGGAGTCCCAAGAAGGCAACCAGGATGGAGATGACAACCAGAGCTCGAGCGGCCTGCAGGTCGTGGGGCAGAGCCAGCATGGAGTCGTATACCTTGCACTGCATCTGTCCGGTGCTCTGCTGCACACAGTTCATCCACAGGCCTTCCCAGAAGACTTGGGCTGTCACGATGTTGTTTCCAATGAAAGCAGAAACTTTCCACATCGGCAGGGCACAGATGATGATGATGCCCACAAATCCAACACATGCCAGCAGAACACCAAAAATCTGGAGCCCAGAAGCTGCCATTTTGCCCACTCCTGATTAAAAAGCTGTTTGAAAACTCAGCTGCTTAAACAACAAAGTTCACCTGCAGCTTTTTTGTACCCATGCTTAGGTGAGGGGCTGCCTTCTGATTGGTTGACAAAAACTGGCAGAAGTAAGCACACTTGCGCTGCAATCAAGCTGAGTGATTCCACCTGAGCTGTAGCTTCAGAAAACCTGTTAGTTTTTACTGGTGGGACAGTGGAAAAGTCTGCCAGTAGATGGGGGTAATGTACACCTTCAGTTTATTGCCAACCGCCRTTAAACACCACAAGAAGAAGAAAGTCTGCAAGTAAACAGCATGAATTATTTATGTTGTTCAAATTAAAATATGTAGAAATAAGGTCAGATCATAATAAATCTGACTGTTCAGGTCTTTTATGAAAAAGCTAAATGTAGTCAATTCAAAAGTTTAGAAAAATATTGTTTTTTTTTATTTTTATAAAGTTGGAGCTAGTATAATC